>NC_092095.1:79216151-79293651 GCF_045679555.1 Salvelinus alpinus | reverse complement strand
ATCATCTCTGTAATCTCTTTAATATATACCATATATCATCTCTGTAATCTCTTTAATATATACCATATATCATCTCTGTCTGTAAAATGTGACAGTGGAATTCATGGAACCACATGTGATCTCTGTAATCTCTTTGTCACGCCCTGGCCTTAGTTATCTTTATTTTCTGTAATATTTTGGTTAGGTCAGGGTGTGACAGGGGGGATGTTTGTGTATTTGTCTCGTCTTGGGTGGTTGTATGGTATAGGGGGTTTTGGGTAGAGTGTATGGGTTTGTGTTGAGTGTAGGTGTCTAGGTATGTCTATGGTTGCCTGAATGGTTCTCAATCAGAGACAGCTGTCATTCATTGTCTCTGATTGGGAGCCATATTTAAGGCAGCCATAGGCATTAGGCTATTGTGGGTAATTGTCTATGTGTAGTGTTTAGTGTCAGCACTATTTGTTTGAATAGCTTCACGGTCGTCTATTTGTTGTTTTGTTCGTTTATGTAAGTGTTTTGTTTGTCTTCATTAAAGAAGATGTCGTTCTATCACGCTGCGCCTTGGTCCTCTATTCAAGGTTACGACGATCGTGACACTCTTTAATATATATCATATATCATCTCTATAGTCTCTTTAATATATACCATATTTCATCTCTGTAATCTCTTTAATATATACCATATATCATCTCTGTAATATCTTTAATATATTCTATATATCATCTCTGTCTGTAAGATGTGACAGTGGAATTCAGTGAACCATATATCATCTCTTTAATAAATACCATATATCATCTCTGTAATCTCTTTAATATATACCATATATCATCTCTGTCTGTAAGATGTGACAGTGGAATTCAGTGAACCATATATAATCTCTGTAATCTCTTTAATAAATACCATATATCATCTCTGTAATCTCTTTAATATATACCATATATCATCTCTATAATCTCTTTAAAATATACCATATATCATCTCTGTAATCTCTTTAATATATACCATTTATCATCTCTGTAATCTCTTTAATATATACCATATATCATCTCTGTAATCTCTTTAATATATACCATTTATCATCTCTGTAATCTCTTTAATATATACCATATATCATCTCTATAATCTCTTTAAAATATACCATATATCATCTCTGTAATCTCTTTAATATATACCATATATCATCTCTGTAATCTCTTTAATATACACCATATATCATCTCTGTCTGTAAGATGTGACAGTGGAATTCAGTGAACTCTGTGAACTCAATGCACTACACAGGGCATAACGTGCCATGTCAGACACATCCAAGGTCACGGAAAGGTCAATCCTTACTTGTGATAATCTCTTTAATATATATCATATATCATCTCTGTAATCTCTTTAATATATATCATATATCATCTCTGTAATCTCTTTAATATATATCATATAGCATATATCATCTCTATCCATCTACACCTCCTCTTTCACTGGTTTGGTTTTGTCATGTTGACATGTTCAGCTTGAATCCCAGGTCTTTTAAAAGGAAGTTACATGTTCAGCTTGAATCCCAGGTCTTTTGAAAGGAAGTTAGATGTTCAGCTTGAATCCCAGGTCTTTTGAAAGGAAGTTACATGTTCAGCTTGAATCCCAGGTCTTTTAAAAGGAAGTTAGATGTTCAGCTTGAATCCCAGGTCTTTTGAAAGGAAGTTAGATGTTCAGCTTGAATCCCAGGTCTTTTAAAAGGAAGTAAGATGTTCAGCTTGAATCCCAGGCCTTTTGAAAGGAAGTTAGATGTTCAGCTTGAATCCCAGGTCTTTTGAAAGGAAGTTAGATGTTCAGCTTGAATCCCAGGTCTTTTAAAAGGAAGTACGATGTTCAGCTTGAATCCCAGGTCTTTTGAAAGGAAGTTAGATGTTCAGCTTGAATCCCAGGTCTTTTGAAAGGAAGTTAGATGTTCAGCTTGAATCCCAGGTCTTTTAAAAGGAAGTTAGATGTTCAGCTTGAATCCCAGGTCTTTTGAAAGGAAGTTAGATGTTCAGCTTGAATCCCAGGTCTTTTTGAACAGAAAGGAGAGGAAGTAAGGAAGTAAAAGCCTAGCTAGCCCCATAACTATTAGTCATCCTGCTTGGATTGATATTGGATGGCGCTGGCTCGTCTTTAAGTGGCGTTTTTAGAGCATTGCAGCCATGGCAGGGTGTCCTCAGGGACAGCGTAGATGGACTGTTTACCAGTCAGCCAGTCAGCCAGTGTCATTTCACATTCACTTCATTTCACATTGCTGATGCAGGATGTCCTCTCAGCTGAAGATTTTTTTAAGTTGTTGTCAGTTATTTTATTTTTTTAATATTTAAATATTCACCTCAGATGTACAGACTGTGATGTGTTGTGACAAATGAGTACGATGCGTCTCATACTTTTGTGAATAATAAAATATGAAAGTTTGACTTCAGATGCAGGAGATAAGTTCTCCTTTCTTCAGTTGAATATCTAACGTTATGTTTTGAATACTATTCACGTTTGAATCGCGTTTCATCTTTTAATGCTGTGGACGTCGCTGATCTGTGTGCAGGTTTTGTCCTCCTTCATTCAGTATTTCCCCACAATATATAAAGCTTTATATGAAAAAAAAATGGTAGTTTCCTATATATTAGCAATACAAATAACAAGGTGATATAATTTATTGTTTTTAAATGGAATGTATTTGGTCACGTACACATAGTTAGCAGATATTATTGTGTTGTGTTGTGAAATGCTTGTGTTTCTAAGAGTTGAGATAGCAGATAGAACCTAACATGTCCTCCTTGGTTCTATGTTAAAATGTTGTTTCTATACGATAGCAATAGAAATGAACACCAGAAATATATATATATATATATATATACAGTGGGGAGAACAAGTATTTGAGACAAATTAATTACTTAAAAACCATACAATGTGATTTTCTGGATTTTTGTTTTAGATTCCGTCTCTCACTGTTGAAGTGTACCTATGATAAAAATGACAGACCTCTACATGCTTTGTAAGTAGGAAAACCTGCAAAATCGGCAGTGTATCAAATACTTGTTCTCCCTACTGTATATATATATATATATATGGGACCGTGTAGTTTCATCTGTCGGACTGCTAGATGGTGATTGCAACTGAGGACAGACCATTTTTTCACGTTGCTTGTTTCAGCTTGTGTGGCCTACCACTTCGCGGGCTGAGCCGTTGTTGCTCCTAGTTGTTTCCACTTCACAATAACAGCACTTACAGTTGACCTGGGAAGATCTAGCAGGGCAGAAATGTTACAAACTGACTTGTTGGAAAGGTGGTGGATTCCTATGACGGAGCCACGTTGAAAGTCACTGAGCTCTTCAGTACGGGCCATTCTACTGCCAATGTTTGTCTATGGAGATTGCATGGCTGTGTGCTTGATTGTATACACCTTTCAGCAACGGGTGTGTCTGAATGAACCAAGTCCACTAATTTGAAGAGGTGTCCACATACGTTTATATATGGTGTGGAGCAGAGCTCTGACACTAGCCAATCAGAAGTCTGTCTGTGTGAGGCCTGATGATATCTATTTAACTATGTGTGTGTTTGTGTTTGTTTGTGTGTGTTTGTGTGTTTGTTTGTTTGTGTGTGTTTGTCTGTGTGTGTGTGTGTGTGTGTGTGTGTGTGTGTGTGTGTGTGTGTGTGTGTGTGTGTGTGTGTGTGTGTGTGTGTATTTGTTTGTGTCTGTCTCTCTGTGTGTGTGTGTGTGTGTGTGTGTGTGTGTGTGTGTGTGTGTGTGTGTGTGTGTGTGTGTGTGTGTGTGTGTGTGTGTGTGTGTGTGTGTGTGTGTGTGTGTGTGTTTGTGTGTGAGCACAAAGGTTAAAAAGAGGTACAACAAAGTGATGTTTGTGTTGAAATACCTGAACGTTCTCTCTCTCTGTGGACGGTGTTAACTGAGGTTCATACTGTTTACCTTAACGTTCTCTCTCTCTGTGGACGGTGTTAACTGAGGTTCCTACTGTTTCAGTCAGCTTAGACGTTCATACTGCTCTCAGTGGACGGTGTTAACTGAGGTTCATACTGTTTCAGTCAGCTTAGACGTTCATACTCTCTCAGTGGACGGTGTTAACGGAGGTTCATACTGTTTACCTTAACGTTCTCTTCTCTGTGGACGGTGTTAACGGAGGTTCCTACTGTTTACCTTAACGTTCTCTCTCTCTGTGGACGGTGTTAACGGAGGTTCCTACTGTTTACCTTAACGTTCTCTCTCTCTGTGGACAGTGTTAACGGAGGTTCCTACTGTTTACCTTAACGTTCTCTCTCTCTGTGGACGGTGTTAACGGAGGTTCCTACTGTTTACCTTAACGTTCTCTCTCTCTGTGGACGGTGTTAACGGAGGTTCCTACTGTTTACCTTAACGCTCTCTCTCTCTGTGGACGGTGTTCTCCTCGGTTAGTTCTTCATCCTCAAAAGACATCCAGAGATTACTGATAAAGACAGAGAGATTCATGGGGAATTCAAAGCGCTTTGGGAGACACACACACACACACACACACACACACACACACACACACACACACACACACACACACACACACACACACACACACACACACACACACACACACACACACACACACACACACACACCTCTTTGGGAGCCTAGGGCTGTAAAACTCTCTACTGTCTGGATCAGTAACTGGACCAGGTGATTCGGTCAACCAGGAGATTTAATGTGACTGCTGAACAAGGGGAAGATGATTCACACACGTTACGTCTGCACCATTTGGTCAGTAAGCTTGTCAGAGAAGGTCCTCGTCTGGTTGGGTAGTATCCAGACTTCCATACCTTCATAACGTCCCTGTTCCATACCGTGGTATGGTACGGCAGGTAGTCTAATGGTTAGAGTGTAGAGGCGGCAGGTAGCCTAGTGGTTAGAGTGTAGAGGTGGCAGGTAGTCTAGTGGTTAGAGTGTAGAGGCGGCAGGTAGCCTAGTGGTTAGAGTGTAGAGGTGGCAGGTAGTCTAATGGTTAGAGTGTAGAGGCGGCAGGTAGCCTAGTGGTTAGAGTGTAGAGGCGGCAGGTAGTCTAGTGGTTAGAGTGTAGAGGCGGCAGGTAGCCTAGTGGTTAGAGTGTAGAGGCAGCAGGTAGTCTAGTGGTTAGAGTGTAGAGGAGGCAGGTAGCCTAGTGGTTAGAGTGTAGAGGTGGCAGGTAGCCTAGTGGTTAGAGAGTAGAGGAGGCAGGTAGCCTAGTGGTTAGAGTGTAGAGGTGGCAGGTAGCCTAGTGGTTAGAGTGTAGAGGCGGCAGGTAGTCTAGTGGTTAGAGTGTAGAGGCGGCAGGTAGCCTAGTGGTTAGAGTGTAGAGGCGGCAGGTAGCCTAGTGGTTAGAACCTAGTGGTTAGAGTGTAGAGGCGGCAGGTAGCCTAGTGGTTAGAACCTGGTGGTTAGAGTGTAGAGGCGGCAGGTAGCCTAGTGGTTAGAGTGTAGAGGCGGCAGGTAGCCTAGTGGTTAGAGTGTAGAGGCGGGAGGTAGCCTAGTGGTTAGAGCATTGGGCCAGTAACCGAAAGGTTGCTAGATCAATTCCCTGAGCTGTCAAGGTCAAAATCTGTCGTTCTGCCTCTGAAACAACCCACTGTTCCTTGGCCGTCAATGTAAATAAGAATTTGTTCTTAACCAACTTGCCTTGTTAAATAAAAAATAAAAAATGGTTATTACCATCTGTGCACACATAGTGGATGTTAGCTAAATGCTAACAAAGTACTAGTGATTTGTCATTGGTCGTTGCTAGCTAAATGCTACCAAAGTGCTAGTGAATTCTCATAGCGAACGCTAGCAAAATGCTATCATTGTACTAGTGAATTCCCCTTTCAGACTCAAACTTAATGCTAACAAGCGCAAACAAACATAAACTAATTGCAAGAACAGACATCCCAGCATCTAAAGTTGTAAAACTATCTCAAAAGGTTAGCTGTTCAAAACCAATATTAGACAGCAGAGATCTTGTCCCAGGAAGGGGTCTGTCTCTGCTGTAACCAGGAAGGGGTCTGTCTCTGTCGTAACCAGGAAGGGGTCTGTCTCTGTCGTAACCAGGAAGGGGTCTGTCTCTGTCGTAACCAAGAAGGGGTCTGTCTCTGTCGTAACCAGGAAGGGGTCTGTCTCTGCTGTAACCAGGAAGGGGTCTGTCTCTGCTGTAACCAGGAAGGGGTCTGTCTCTGTCGTAACCAGGAAGGGGTCTGTCTCTGCTGTAACCAAGAAGGGGTCTGTCTCTGCTGTAACCAAGAAGGGGTCTGTCTCTGTCGTAACCAGGAAGGGGTCTGTCTCTGCTGTAACCAAGAAGGGGTCTATCTCTGTCGTAACCAGGAAGGGGTCTGTCTCTGCTGTAACCAAGAAGGGGTCTATCTCTGTCGTAACCAGGAAGGGGTCTGTCTCTGTCGTAACCAGGAAGGGGTCTGTCTCTGTCGTAACCAGGAAGGGGTCTGTCTCTGCTGTAACCAGGAAGGGGTCTGTCTCTGCTGTAACCAAGAAGGGGTCTGTCTCTGTCGTAACCAGGAAGGGGTCTGTCTCTGTCGTAACCAGGAAGGGGTCTGTCTCTGCTGTAACCAGGAAGGGGTCTGTCTCTGCTGTAACCAAGAAGGGGTCTATCTCTGTCGTAACCAGGAAGGGGTCTGTCTCTGCTGTAACCAAGAAGGGGTCTATCTATGTCGTAACCAGGAAGGGGTCTGTCTCTGTCGTAACCAGGAAGGGGTCTGTCTCTGTCGTAACCAGGAAGGGGTCTGTCTCTGTCGTAACCAGGAAGGGGTCTGTCTCTGTCGTAACCAGGAAGGTTAATCCTGCAAAACTAGTCACTTAGCAAGTTAGCAAAACCCAAATTCGTAGCTGGAGCTCTGAGCTGGAGAGAATACATTTGGCACATCTTAGATAGCGCTAGTGTTTAAACTTATAAGATATTTATATGACAAACATTAGTAGTGAATTTCAAGTGTAACACGGTCACCTCCCTGGAGATGTACAACGGTGGGATCGTCACGTCATGAGATCCTCCGTTTGCTCCGTGTTCTCTTTGTAAACAACCGTACCATGTGACTGGATTAATCAGCTGCTTTGAGGAAACGGCTTCATAGTGAAAACATGATGCAAACAGGTGAAACGAGGAACACTGATTTATCTATGACCCCTTAGTGGACACGTTGACTGCATGTATTAATTTAAAAAGAACACAAAAAACAAGTTTATTTTTCAGTTTGAGTTATTGATAATATTGAAAAATCATACTGTGGGTATTACTAAATACCTCGGTATATGGTATGAACAGTGTTTTACTAAATACCTCGGTATATGGTATGAACAGTGTTTTACTAAATGCCTCGGTATATGGTATGAACAGTGTTTTACTAAATGCCTCGGTATATGGTATGAACAGTGTTTTACTAAATACCTCGGTATATGGTATGAACAGTGTTTTACTAAATACCTCGGTATATGGTATGAACAGTGTTTTACTAAATGCCTCGGTATATGGTATGAACAGTGTTTTACTAAATACCTCGGTATATGGTATGAACAGTGTTTTACTAAATACCTCGGTATATGGTATGAACAGTGTTTTACTAAATACTTCGGTATATGGTATGAACAGTGTTTTACTAAATACCTCGGTATATGGTATGAACAGTGTTTTACTAAATACCTCGGTATATGGTATGAACAGTGTTTTACTAAATACCTCGGTATATGGTATGAACAGTGTTTTACTAAATACCTCGGTATATGGTATGAACAGTGTTTTACTAAATAACTTCGGTATATGGTATGAACAGTGTTTTACTAAATACCTCGGTATATGGTATGAACAGTGTTTTACTAAATACTTCGGTATATGGTATGAACAGTGTTTTACTAAATACCTCGGTATATGGTATGAACAGTGTTTTACTAAATAACTCGGTATATGGTATGAACAGTGTTTTACTAAATAACTCAGTATATGGTATGAACAGTGTTTTACTAAATACCTCGGTATATGGTATGAACAGTGTTTTACTAAATACTTCGGTATATGGTATGAACAGTGTTTTACTAAATACCTCGGTATATGGTATGAACAGTGTTTTACTAAATAACTCGGTATATGGTATGAACAGTGTTTTACTAAATAACTCAGTATATGGTATGAACAGTGTTTTACTAAATACCTCGGTATATGGTATGAACAGTGTACCGGCCAAGACCCTGCATACGTCTACACACGCAGACTCAAAAGCTACAGCACACACACACACACACACACACACACACACACACACACACACACACACACACACACACACACACACACACACACACACACACACACACACACACACACACACACACACACACACACACAGAACACCCTCAGACCCCCCCCCCCCCCAACACACCTCTATCTGGACCAACCAGGTTTAGACACACTGTGTGTTTCCTCTGGTATGCCAGATGGCACGTCCGCTCGCTGAATTAACATCCCTGTGCCCATTGGTATGCATTGGTATGCAGAGCCTTCCTTCAGTGGGAGAAATGTATTCTTTTTTTAAAACAGGCTACTCCTCTGGTCTCTGCACCTGAGAGACTCTTTATCACAGCTGAGCAGCAGAGTGGAAGAGAGGAGTGGAATAGCATCTCAGACTGATACCGGGTTGCTGCGGCACAAATGGCACCCTATTCCCTATGTAGGTCACTACTTTGGACCGGGGGGGGGGACCCACAGGGAGTCCCATAGAGCTCTGGTGAAATGTAGTGCACTATGTAGGGAATAGGGTGCGATTTGGTCCACATCCTGGGCTGAGCGAGGTTCCCTTCCTTCCTTCTTCCTCTGACTACCTAATCCTGCTCCCTGCTCAGTGAGAGAAGAAGACAGGGGAACATTTGATGCAGCTTCATGTTTGTTAAAGCACCTTGCCACTATTCATTCTTTATATTTTTAATTTCACCTTTATTTAACCAGGTAAGCTGCTGCGACCTGGCCAAGATAAAGCAAAGCAGAGCGACACAAACAACAACACAGAGTTACACATGGAGTAAACAAAACGTACAGTCAATAATACAGTAGAAAGAAAGTCTATATACAGTGTGTGCAAATGACGTGAGGAGGTAAGGCAATAAATAGGCCATAGTAGCGAAGTAATTACAATTTAGCAAATTAACACTGGAGTGAGCTGTGTGTTCTGTGTGTGTGCTCTGTGCGTGTGGGCACAGGAGGAGGAGGAGAGGGATGAGGGAGGGGGGAGGGAGGTGGAGGGGGGATAGGGAGGGAGGAGGAGGAGGGATAGGGAGGGAGGAGGAGGAGGAGAGGGATGAGGGGGGGTAGTGGAGAAGGGAGAGGAGGAGGACGAGGGATGAGGGGGGGTAGTGGAGAAGAGAGAGGAGGAGGATGAGGGAGGGGGGAGGAGGAGGAGGGGGAGGGAGGAGGAGGATGGTGTGGATCCTGTTTGTACAATATAGTGCTGGTTCTATGTAGTGTGTTTAATGTAAATCACTTGTCTCAGGTATTTAAACCCCCTGTGTCCTGACCTCTTGTAGTGTTCATGTTGGTGTTAGTGAACTGCATTCAGGACAGGCTGCTGATCAGAAAGGCTACTGGCTTCATAGGCCGCATGCTGAGAGAGATTAACACTAAGGGTTAGAGAACAACATTATACTGGTAGAGAGAGGAGAGGAGAGGAGAGGAGAGGAGAGGAGAGGAGAGGAGAGGAGGCAAAGGAGAGGAGAGGAGAGGAGAGGAGAGGAGAGGAGAGGAGAGGAGAGGAGGCAAAGGAGAAGAGAGGAGAAGAGAGGAGAAGAGAGGAGGAGAGGAGAAGAGAGGAGGAGGAGAGAGGAGAGGAGAGGGAGAGGAGAGGAGAGGAGAAATAGAGGAGGCAAAAGAGAGGAGACGGAGGTGAGGAGACAGAGGAGGAGGAGGAGGAGAGGGAGGAAGAGGAGGAGGAGAGGAGTGGAGAGGAGTTGAGGGGAGGAAGGAGGAGGGGATGGGTGGGAGGAGGAGGGGAGGCAGAGGAGAGGAGAAACACAGTACAGTACAGGACCAAATAGCATCCTTTTCCCGATGTAGTATTTTTCCCGTAGATACCTGATCAAAAGATGTGCACTTCGTCGGTCGATAGGATGCTATTTTGGGACATATCATAGAGGGCGTATTGACGAGTGCTCTTCAGTCTCCTTGAACTAAACTAAATAACCACTAAACTCTCAGACTCCATGCTGACAGAGTTATTCCATTATGAGAGGAAGGCGAGAGTCCCAAATGGGTTCCTCAGTTCTCTATGTTAACGCACTTGTTTTAGATCAGGACCCATAAGACTCGTAGTGCACTACGTAGGGAATAGGGTGCCATTTTGGGACACACCCCGCCAATGTGCTTGTGATTTGAAAGGGGAATGTACCTTTTAAAAAAAAATTATGATTCCAATAAATTCAATGTCATAACTAAACAATGGACTTCCATTAGAATCACAGGACCATGAAACCTTTTTTAGTGCCTTTAACCTCTAACGAGCCTCTACCCCGGGTCCGGGATCACCCCCCACCCCCCCACACACTGATTAGCATAGCTAGCATAGCTTCACAAGTAGATAGTAGCATCTAAATATCATTAAATCACAAGTCCAAGACACCAGATGAAAGATACAGATCTTGTGAATAAAGCCACCATTTCAGATTTTTAAAATGTTTTACAGGGAAGACAAAATATGTAAATCTATTAGCTAAACACGTTAGCAAAATACACCACTTTTCTAACTCCATCAGTTTCTTACTACATCAGGTGCTATCACCAATTCGGCTAAACTAAGATATTGATAGCCACTAACCAAGAAAAAACCTCTTCAGATGACAGTCTGATAACATATTTATGGTATAGGATAGGTTTTGTTAGAAAAAAGTGCATATTTCAGGTAGAAATCACAGTTTACAATTGCACCGACCATCACAAGACGACTAGAATTACTATAGAGAGCAACGTGTATGACCAATTTACTCTTAATAAAACATTTCATAAGAATAGACAAAGCATAGCAATGGAAAGACCCAGATCTTGTGATTCCAGACAATATTTCAGATTTTCTAAGCGTTTTACAGCGAAAACACAATAAATCGATAAGTTAGCATACCACATGTGAAAACGTTACCAGAGCATCGATTCAAGCCAAAGAGCTATAACGTAATCACCGCCAAAATATATTAATTTTTTCACTAACCTTCTCAGAATTCTTCCGATGACACTCCTGTAACATCATTTTACAACATACATATACAGTTTGTTCGAAAATGTGCATATTTAGCCATACAAAACCGTGGTTACACAATGAAAATACTAGGAAATCAAGCCTCAAAATGTCTGACGTCATCTTTCAGAGTGATCTAGTTTAATTGAAAGCTAATCATATACTTGACTAAAAAATACAGGGTTGACAGGAATCGAAAGACAAATTAGTTCTTAATGCAATCGCTGATTTACATTTTTTTAATTATCCTTACTTTTCAATACAGGTTGCGCCAAGCGAAGCTATAGCAAACAAGATGGCGACATAAACGTTTAACATTTATCGACAGAAACACGATTTATCATCATAAATTGTTCTTACTGTGAGCTGTTCTTCCATCAGAATCTTGGGCAAAGAATCCTTTCTTGGGTCTAATCTTCTTTTGGTCGATAGATGTCCTCTGTCCTTCGAAATATCCACTAACGATCGAACGGGACCCCGAAACGTGTCCAAAGTTTCAGAGTGCACGACAAAGAAATTCCTCAAAATCGCACTAAACGGATATAAATTGCTATAAAACGGTTCAAATTAACTACATTATGATGTTTTTAACAACTATAACGACTAAAAACATGACCGGAGAAATATCACTCTCTAAACAACCATTTGGAAGGAGGCAGGTCTGATGTCCATTTTGCGCATGACGCATGCAGGAAGAGAGCGGTACTTCTACGTTTTCGTGTTTTATAGTGGCTCTGATTGCGCAATCGACTCCATTCAAAACGTGATGACGTACTGACACCCAGAGGAAGACGTAGGCAGTGTCGGTTTCTCCATAGCATCTACTGGCACCTTAAAACCGATCCCAGATCAGGGGTAAAAATTTCTGAAATCTGACTCCCTGTCAGGAAAAGTGATGTAGAAGTAGTTCTGTACCACTCAGAGACAAAATTCCAACGGCTATAGAAACTAGAAAGTGTTTTCTATCCAATGATAACAATAATATGCATATTGTACGATCAAGAATTGAGCACGAGGCAGTTTAATTTGGAGACCAAAAAATGCTAATGCGGAACAGCACCCACTATAGTTGCAAGAAGTTAAACATGTGCTGCGTCTGAACTAGATCCCTATTTTATTCATAGTGCAGGACTCTGGTCTAAAGTAGTGCACTATATAGGGAATAGGGCACCATTTCAGACACGGACATAGAGAACACATGGTTTTAAAGTAATTCCAATGGGTCATTGCTCTATATTCTAATTTACTCAGATTAATGATAGACTATGAAATACATGCGGTGTACTCTCCAAGGAGTTTCTTTCATTTATACGGTGTTTAAGATAACAAGGAGAGAGAGAGAGAGAGAGAGAGAGAGAGAGAGAGAGAGAGAGAGAGAGAGAGAGAGAGAGAGAGAGAGAGAGAGAGAGAGAGAGAGAGAGAAAACATAAATCTAATAATACCTTGATTACTTAAACAGCACCTTAATGCATAAACCTAACCATCTATTCAGTTGACAAAATACAATAGTTCTGTTTGGTAAATAAGAATAATGTGTGTCTATTTAAATACATATTTCCGTTCCTAACGATTGGAACACAAATAGCTAGAACTGTGTACAACTTCTTGGCACAAATCTAGATGACCACCGCTGTGATTTGGCAGATAACGGCATAATACCTGGCAACGCAGCAATCACAACCAGTGTAGCTGCAGGGGGATTTAAAGGAGGCACCTCTCTCACATCCAGTTTCCAGTTGAGAAGCCTGGGAATTCAAGCTAAAACTACCAACTGTCACAGCAGAACAGGGTCACCGCCGACCCATTTAATATGAGTATAAAAGCTAATCATTAGCATAGCCGTGGGAAGTAGGAGTGATGAAGGTGTTATAGGAACCCCCCTGATAAATCACAATTAAAAATAAATAAAAATGTGTTTTTGTAAACAAAATAATATGTCCACCGAATCAGTGCACTAGGCCTGTATTACTCCTGTATGATCAGAGTAATACACTGGATAGCAGAGCAGAAATAAATCATGTTTAATTGTCACATGAGCCAAATATAACTGGTGTAGACTTTACCATTATTTGCTTGCCCGACAAGCCTTTCCCAGTGACGCAGAGTTTAAAAATATATAATTCAATGAAAAATAGTAAATCACAAGAGGAATAAAATACAGAAGAATGAAAATATAGGGAGGACAAGATCAACGTGCAGGGGAACGAGGTACTAGAAGGCAGGGTAAAGGGACTAGACATCAGGATGGATAATAATAAGGTATTAGAAGGCAGGGTAAAGGGCCTAGGCATCAGGATGGATATTAATAAGGTATTAGAAGGCAGGGTAAAGGGACTAGGCATCAGGATGGATAATAATAAGGTATTAGAAGGCAGGGTAAAGGGACTAGACATCAGGATGGATAATAATAAGGTATTAGAAGGCAGGGTAAAGGGACTAGACATCAGGATGGATAATAATAAGGTATTAGAAGGCAGGGTAAAGGGACTAGACATCAGGATGGATAATAATAAGGTATTAGAAGGCAGGGTAAAGGGACTAGGCATCAGGATGGATAATAATAAGGTATTAGAAGGCAGGGTAAAGGGACTAGGCATCAGGATGGATAATAATAAGGTATTAGAAGGCAGGGTAAAGGGACTAGACATCAGGATGGATAATAATAAGGTATTAGAAGGCAGGGTAAAGGGACTAGGCATCAGGATGGATAATAATAAGGTATTAGAAGGCAGGGTAAAGGGACTAGACATCAGGATGGATAATAATAAGGTATTAGAAGGCAGGGTAAAGGGACTAGGCATCAGGATGGATAATAATAAGGTATTAGAAGGCAGGGTAAAGGGACTAGGCATCAGGATGGATAATAATAAGGTATTAGAAGGCAGGGTAAAGGGACTAGACATCAGGATGGATAATAATAAGGTATTAGAAGGCAGGGTAAAGGGACTAGACATCAGGATGGATAAAAATAAGGTATTAGAAGGCAGGGTAAAGGGACTAGGCATCAGGATGGATAATAATAAGGTATTATAAGGCAGGGTAAAGGGACTAGACATCAGGATGGATAATAATAAGGTATTAGAAGGCAGGGTAAAGGGACTAGGCATCAGGATGGATAATAATAAGGTATTAGAAGGCAGGGTAAAGGGACTAGGCATCAGGATGGATAATAATAAGGTATTAGAAGGCAGGGTAAAGGGACTAGACATCAGGATGGATAATAATACGGTATTAGAAGGCAGGGTAAAGGGACTAGGCATCAGGATGGATATTAATAAGGTATTAGAAGGCAGGGTAAAGGGACTAGACATCAGGATGGATATTAATAAGGTATTAGAAGGCAGGGTAAAGGGACTAGACATCAGGATGGATAATAATAAGGTATTAGAAGGCAGGGTAAAGGGACTAGGCATCAGGATGGATAATAATAAGGTATTAGAAGGCAGGGTAAAGGGACTAGGCATCAGGATGGATAAGAAGGCAGGGTAAAGGGACTAGACATCAGGATGGATAATAATAAGGTATTAGAAGGCAGGGTAAAGGGACTAGACATCAGGATGGATATTAATAAGGTATTAGAAGGCAGGGTAAAGGGACTAGGCATCAGGATGGATAATAATAAGGTATTAGAAGGCAGGGTAAAGGGACTAGGCATCAGGATGGATAATAATAAGGTATTAGAAGGCAGGGTAAAGGGACTAGACATCAGGATGGATAATAATAAGGTATTAGAAGGCAGGGTAAAGGGACTAGGCATCAGGATGGATAAGAAGGCAGGGTAAAGGGAATAGGCATCAGGATGGATAATAATAAGGTATTAGAAGGCAGGGTAAAGGGACTAGACATCAGGATGGATAATAATAAGGTACTAGAAGGCAGGGTAAAGGGACTAGACATCAGGATGGATAATAATAAGGTATTTGAAGGCAGGGTAAAGGGACTAGGCATCAGGATGGATAATAATAATAAGGTATTAGAAGGCAGGGTAAAGGGACTAGACATCAGGATGGATAATAATAATAAGGTATTAGAAGGCAGGGTAAAGGGACTAGGCATCAGGATGGATAAGAAGGCAGGGTAAAGGGACTAGGCATCAGGATGGATAAGAAGGCAGGGTAAAGGGACTAGGCATCAGGATGGATAATAATAAGGTATTAGAAGGCAGGGTAAAGGGACTAGACATCAGGATGGATAATAATAAGGTATTAGAAGGCAGGGTAAAGGGACTAGGCATCAGGATGGATAAGAAGGCAGGGTAAAGGGACTAGGCATCAGGATGGATAATAATAAGGTATTAGAAGGCAGGGTAAAGGGACTAGGCATCAGGATGGATAATAATAAGGTATTATAAGGCAGGGTAAAGGGACTAGGCATCAGGATGGATAATAATAAGGTATTAGAAGGCAGGGTAAAGGGACTAGGCATCAGGATGGATAATAATAAGGTATTAGAAGGCAGGGTAAAGGGACTAGACATCAGGATGGATAATAATAAGGTATTAGAAGGCAGGGTAAAGGGACTAGACATCAGGATGGATAATAATAAGGTATTAGAAGGCAGGGTAAAGGGACTAGGCATCAGGATGGATAATAATAAGGTATTATAAGGCAGGGTAAAGGGACTAGACATCAGGATGGATAATAATAAGGTATTAGAAGGCAGGGTAAAGGGACTAGGCATCAGGATGGATAATAATAAGGTATTAGAAGGCAGGGTAAAGGGACTAGGCATCAGGATGGATAATAATAAGGTATTAGAAGGCAGGGTAAAGGGACTAGACATCAGGATGGATAATAATAAGGTATTAGAAGGCAGGGTAAAGGGACTAGGCATCAGGATGGATAATAATAAGGTACTAGAAGGCAGGGTAAAGGGACTAGACATCAGGATGGATAATAATAAGGTATTAGAAGGCAGGGTAAAGGGACTAGACATCAGGATGGATAATAATAAGGTATTAGAAGGCAGGGTAAAGGGACTAGGCATCAGGATGGATAAGAAGGCAGGGTAAAGGGACTAGGCATCAGGATGGATAATAATAAGGTATTAGAAGGCAGGGTAAAGGGACTAGACATCAGGATGGATAATAATAAGGTATTAGAAGGCAGGGTAAAGGGACTAGGCATCAGGATGGATAAGAAGGCAGGGTAAAGGGACTAGGCATCAGGATGGATAATAATAAGGTATTAGAAGGCAGGGTAAAGGGACTAGGCATCAGGATGGATAATAATAAGGTATTAGAAGGCAGGGTAAAGGGACTAGACATCAGGATGGATAATAATAAGGTATTAGAAGGCAGGGTAAAGGGACTAGGCATCAGGATGGATAAGAAGGCAGGGTAAAGGGACTAGGCATCAGGATGGATAATAATAAGGTATTAGAAGGCAGGGTAAAGGGACTAGACATCAGGATGGATAATAATAAGGTATTAGAAGGCAGGGTAAAGGGACTAGGCATCAGGATGGATAAGAAGGCAGGGTAAAGGGACTAGGCATCAGGATGGATAATAATAAGGTATTAGAAGGCAGGGTAAAGGGACTAGGCATCAGGATGGATAATAATAAGGTATTATAAGGCAGGGTAAAGGGACTAGGCATCAGGATGGATAATAATAAGGTATTAGAAGGCAGGGTAAAGGGACTAGGCATCAGGATGGATAATAATAAGGTATTAGAAGGCAGGGTAAAGGGACTAGGCATCAGGATGGATAATAATAATAAGGTATTAGAAGGCAGGGTAAAGGGACTAGGCATCAGGATGGATAATAATAATAAGGTATTAGAAGGCAGGGTAAAGGGACTAGACATCAGGATGGATAATAATAAGGTATTAGAAGGCAGGGTAAAGGGACTAGACATCAGGATGGATAATAATAAGGTATTAGAAGGCAGGGTAAAGGGACTAGGCATCAGGATGGATAATAATAAGGTATTAGAAGGCAGGGTAAAGGGACTAGGCATCAGGATGGATAATAATAAGGTACTAGAAGGCAGGGTAAAGGGACTAGACATCAGGATGGATAATAATAAGGTATTAGAAGGCAGGGTAAAGGGACTAGACATCAGGATGGATAATAATAAGGTATTAGAAGGCAGGGTAAAGGGACTAGACATCAGGATGGATAATAATAAGGTATTAGAAGGCAGGGTAAAGGGACTAGACATCAGGATGGATAATAATAAGGTATTAGAAGGCAGGGTAAAGGGACTAGACATCAGGATGGATAATAATAAGGTATTAGAAGGCAGGGTAAAGGGACTAGGCATCAGGATGGATAATAATAAGGTACTAGAAGGCAGGGTAAAGGGACTAGACATCAGGATGGATAATAATAAGGTATTAGAAGGCAGGGTAAAGGGACTAGACATCAGGATGGATAATAATAAGGTATTAGAAGGCAGGGTAAAGGGACTAGGCATCAGGATGGATAAGAAGGCAGGGTAAAGGGACTAGGCATCAGGATGGATAATAATAAGGTATTAGAAGGCAGGGTAAAGGGACTAGACATCAGGATGGATAATAATAAGGTATTAGAAGGCAGGGTAAAGGGACTAGGCATCAGGATGGATAAGAAGGCAGGGTAACGGGACTAGGCATCAGGATGGATAATAATAAGGTATTAGAAGGCAGGGTAAAGGGACTAGGCATCAGGATGGATAATAATAAGGTATTATAAGGCAGGGTAAAGGGACTAGGCATCAGGATGGATAATAATAAGGTATTAGAAGGCATGGTAAAGGGACTAGGCATCAGGATGGATAATAATAATAAGGTATTAGAAGGCAGGGTAAAGGGACTAGACATCAGGATGGATAATAATAAGGTATTAGAAGGCAGGGTAAAGGGACTAGACATCAGGATGGATAATAATAAGGTATTAGAAGGCAGGGTAAAGGGACTAGACATCAGGATGGATAATAATAAGGTATTAGAAGGCAGGGTAAAGGGACTAGGCATCAGGATGGATAATAATAAGGTACTAGAAGGCAGGGTAAAGGGACTAGACATCAGGATGGATAATAATAAGGTATTAGAAGGCAGGGTAAAGGGACTAGACATCAGGATGGATAATAATAAGGTATTAGAAGGCAGGGTAAAGGGACTAGGCATCAGGATGGATAAGAAGGCAGGGTAAAGGGACTAGGCATCAGGATGGATAATAATAAGGTATTAGAAGGCAGGGTAAAGGGACTAGACATCAGGATGGATAATAATAAGGTATTAGAAGGCAGGGTAAAGGGACTAGGCATCAGGATGGATAAGAAGGCAGGGTAAAGGGACTAGGCATCAGGATGGATAATAATAAGGTATTAGAAGGCAGGGTAAAGGGACTAGGCATCAGGATGGATAATAATAAGGTATTATAAGGCAGGGTAAAGGGACTAGGCATCAGGATGGATAATAATAAGGTATTAGAAGGCCGGGTAAAGGGACTAGGCATCAGGATGGATAATAATAAGGTATTAGAAGGCAGGGTAAAGGGACTAGGCATCAGGATGGATAATAATAATAAGGTATTAGAAGGCAGGGTAAAGGGACTAGGCATCAGGATGGATAATAATAATAAGGTATTAGAAGGCAGGGTAAAGGGACTAGACATCAGGATGGATAATAATAAGGTATTAGAAGGCAGGGTAAAGGGACTAGACATCAGGATGGATAATAATAAGGTATTAGAAGGCAGGGTAAAGGGACTAGGCATCAGGATGGATAATAATAAGGTATTAGAGGGTAAAGGGACTAGGCATCAGGATGGATAATAATAAGGTACTAGAAGGCAGGGTAAAGGGACTAGACATCAGGATGGATAATAATAAGGTATTAGAAGGCAGGGTAAAGGGACTAGACATCAGGATGGATAATAATAAGGTATTAGAAGGCAGGGTAAAGGGACTAGGCATCAGGATGGATAATAATAAGGTATTAGAAGGCAGGGTAAAGGACTAGGCATCAGGATGGATAATAATAAGGTATTAGAAGGCAGGGTAAAGGGACTAGGCATCAGGATGGATAAGAAGGCAGGGTAAAGGGACTAGGCATCAGGATGGATAAGAAGGCAGGGTAAAGGGACTAGACATCAGGATGGATAATAATAAGGTATTAGAAGGCAGGGTAAAGGGACTAGGCATCAGGATGGATAATAATAAGGTATTAGAAGGCAGGGTAAAGGGACTAGGCATCAGGATGGATAATAATAATAAGGTATTAGAAGGCAGGGTAAAGGGACTAGGCATCAGGATGGATAATAATAATAAGGTATTAGAAGGCAGGGTAAAGGGACTAGACATCAGGATGGATAATAATAAGGTATTAGAAGGCAGGGTAAAGGGACTAGACATCAGGATGGATAATAATAAGGTATTAGAAGGCAGGGTAAAGGGACTAGGCATCAGGATGGATAATAATAAGGTATTAGAGGGTAAAGGGACTAGGCATCAGGATGGATAATAATAAGGTACTAGAAGGCAGGGTAAAGGGACTAGACATCAGGATGGATAATAATAAGGTATTAGAAGGCAGGGTAAAGGGACTAGACATCAGGATGGATAATAATAAGGTATTAGAAGGCAGGGTAAAGGGACTAGGCATCAGGATGGATAATAATAAGGTATTAGAAGGCAGGGTAAAGGGACTAGGCATCAGGATGGATAATAATAAGGTATTAGAAGGCAGGGTAAAGGGACTAGGCATCAGGATGGATAAGAAGGCAGGGTAAAGGGACTAGGCATCAGGATGGATAAGAAGGCAGGGTAAAGGGACTAGGCATCAGGATGGATAATAATAAGGTATTAGAAGGCAGGGTAAAGGGACTAGGCATCAGGATGGATAATAATAAGGTATTAGAAGGCAGGGTAAAGGGACTAGGCATCAGGATGGATAATAATAATAAGGTATTAGAAGGCAGGGTAAAGGGACTAGGCATCAGGATGGATAATAATAATAAGGTATTAGAAGGCAGGGTAAAGGGACTAGACATCAGGATGGATAATAATAAGGTATTAGAAGGCAGGGTAAAGGGACTAGACATCAGGATGGATAATAATAAGGTATTAGAAGGCAGGGTAAAGGGACTAGGCATCAGGATGGATAATAATAAGGTATTAGAAGGCAGGGTAAAGGGACTAGGCATCAGGATGGATAATAATAAGGTACTAGAAGGCAGGGTAAAGGGACTAGACATCAGGATGGATAATAATAAGGTATTAGAAGGCAGGGTAAAGGGACTAGACATCAGGATGGATAATAATAAGGTATTAGAAGGCAGGGTAAAGGGACTAGGCATCAGGATGGATAATAATAAGGTATTAGAAGGCAGGGTAAAGGACTAGGCATCAGGATGGATAATAATAAGGTATTAGAAGGCAGGGTAAAGGGACTAGGCATCAGGATGGATAAGAAGGCAGGGTAAAGGGACTAGGCATCAGGATGGATAAGAAGGCAGGGTAAAGGGACTAGGCATCAGGATGGATAATAATAAGGTATTAGAAGGCAGGGTAAAGGGACTAGACATCAGGATGGATAATAATAAGGTATTAGAAGGCAGGGTAAAGGGACTAGGCATCAGGATGGATAAGAAGGCAGGGTAAAGGGACTAGGCATCAGGATGGATAATAATAAGGTATTAGAAGGCAGGGTAAAGGGACTAGGCATCAGGATGGATAATAATAAGGTATTAGAAGGCAGGGTAAAGGGACTAGGCATCAGGATGGATAATAATAATAAGGTATTAGAAGGCAGGGTAAAGGGACTAGACATCAGGATGGATAATAATAAGGTATTAGAAGGCAGGGTAAAGGGACTAGACATCAGGATGGATAATAATAAGGTATTAGAAGGCAGGGTAAAGGGACTAGACATCAGGATGGATAATAATAAGGTATTAGAAGGCAGGGTAAAGGGACTAGGCATCAGGATGGATAATAATAAGGTACTAGAAGGCAGGGTAAAGGGACTAGACATCAGGATGGATAATAATAAGGTATTAGAAGGCAGGGTAAAGGGACTAGACATCAGGATGGATAATAATAAGGTATTAGAAGGCAGGGTAAAGGGACTAGGCATCAGGATGGATAAGAAGGCAGGGTAAAGGGACTAGGCATCAGGATGGATAATAATAAGGTATTAGAAGGCAGGGTAAAGGGACTAGACATCAGGATGGATAATAATAAGGTATTAGAAGGCAGGGTAAAGGGACTAGGCATCAGGATGGATAAGAAGGCAGGGTAAAGGGACTAGGCATCAGGGTGGATAATAATAAGGTATTAGAAGGCAGGGTAAAGGGACTAGGCATCAGGATGGATAATAATAAGGTATTATAAGGCAGGGTAAAGGGACTAGGCTTCAGGATGGATAATAATAAGGTATTAGAAGGCAGGGTAAAGGGACTAGGCATCAGGATGGATAATAATAAGGTATTAGAAGGCAGGGTAAAGGGACTAGGCATCAGGATGGATAATAATAATAAGGTATTAGAAGGCAGGGTAAAGGGACTAGACATCAGGATGGATAATAATAAGGTATTAGAAGGCAGGGTAAAGGGACTAGGCATCAGGATGGATAATAATAATAAGGTATTAGAAGGCAGGGTAAAGGGACTAGACATCAGGATGGATAATAATAAGGTATTAGAAGGCAGGGTAAAGGGACTAGGCATCAGGATGGATAATAATAATAAGGTATTAGAAGGCAGGGTAAAGGGACTAGACATCAGGATGGATAATAATAAGGTATTAGAAGGCAGGGTAAAGGGACTAGACATCAGGATGGATAATAATAAGGTATTAGAAGGCAGGGTAAAGGGACTAGGCATCAGGATGGATAATAATAAGGTATTAGAAGGCAGGGTAAAGGGACTAGGCATCAGGATGGATAATAATAAGGTACTAGAAGGCAGGGTAAAGGGACTAGACATCCGGATGGATAATAATAAGGTATTAGAAGGCAGGGTAAAGGGACTAGACATCAGGATGGATAATAATAAGGTATTAGAAGGCAGGGTAAAGGGACTAGGCATCAGGATGGATAATAATAAGGTATTAGACGGCAGGGTAAAGGACTAGGCATCAGGATGGATAATAATAAGGTATTAGAAGGCAGGGTAAAGGGTCTAGGCATCAGGATGGATAAGAAGGCAGGGTAAAGGGACTAGGCATCAGGATGGATAAGAAGGCAGGGTAAAGGGACTAGGCATCAGGATGGATAATAATAAGGTATTAGAAGGCAGGGTAAAGGGACTAGACATCAGGATGGATAATAATAAGGTATTAGAAGGCAGGGTAAAGGGACTAGGCATCAGGATGGATAAGAAGGCAGGGTAAAGGGACTAGGCATCAGGATGGATAATAATAAGGTATTAGAAGGCAGGGTAAAGGGACTAGGCATCAGGATGGATAATAAGAAGGTATTATAAGGCAGGGTAAAGGGACTAGGCATCAGGATGGATAATAATAAGGTATTAGAAGGCAGGGTAAAGGGACTAGGCATCAGGATGGATAATAATAAGGTATTAGAAGGCAGGGTAAAGGGACTAGGCATCAGGATGGATAATAATAAGGTATTAGAAGGCAGGGTAAAGGGACTAGACATCAGGATGGATAATAATAAGGTATTAGAAGGCAGGGTAAAGGGACTAGGCATCAGGATGGATAATAATAATAAGGTATTAGAAGGCAGGGTAAAGGGACTAGACATCAGGATGGATAATAATAAGGTATTAGAAGGCAGGGTAAAGGGACTAGACATCAGGATGGATAATAATAAGGTATTAGAAGGCAGGGTAAAGGGACTAGACATCAGGATGGATAATAATAAGGTATTAGAAGGCAGGGTAAAGGGACTAGGCATCAGGATGGATAATAATAATAATAAGGTATTAGAAGGCAGGGTAAAGGGACTAGACATCAGGATGGATGATAATAAGGTATTAGAAGGCAGGGTAAAGGGACTAGGCATCAGGATGGATAATAATAAGGTATTAGAAGGCAGGGTAAAGGGACTAGACATCAGGATGGATAATAATAAGGTATTATAAGGCAGGGTAAAGGGACTAGGCATCAGGATGGATAATAATAAGGTATTATAAGGCAGGGTAAAGGGACTAGGCATCAGGATGGATAATAATAAGGTATTAGAAGGCAGGGTAAAGGGACTAGGCATCAGGATGGATAATAATAAGGTATTAGAAGGCAGGGTAAAGGGACTAGACATCAGGATGGATAATAATAAGGTATTAGAAGGCAGGGTAAAGGGAATAGACATCAGGATGGATAATAATAAGGTATTAGAAGGCAAGGTAAAGGGACTAGGCATCAGGATGGATAATAGTAATAAGGTATTAGAAGGCAGGGTAAAGGGACTAGGCATCAGGATGGATAATAATAAGGTATTAGAAGGCAGGGTAAAGGGACTAGACATCAGGATGGATAATAATAAGGTATTAGAAGGCAGGGTAAAGGGACTAGACATCAGGATGGATAATAATAAGGTATTGGAAGGCAGGGTAAAGGGACTAGGCATCAGGATGGATAATAATAAGGTATTAGAAGGCAGGGTAAAGGGACTAGGCATCCGGATGGATAAGAAGGCAGGGTAAAGGGACTAGACATCAGGATGGATAAGAAGGCAGGGTAAAGGGACTAGGCATCAGGATTGATAATAATAAGGTATTAGAAGGCAGGGTAAAGGGACTAGACATCAGGATGGATAATAATAAGGTATTAGAAGGCAGGGTAAAGGGACTAGACATCAGGATGGATAATAATAAGGAGTAAATTAAAGAACAGAGTAGAAGAAGCATATGATGAGTGTAAAAGTGTGTGTTGTGTGTGTGTGTGTGTGTTTGTGTGTGTGTGTGTGTTTGTGTGTGTGTGTGTGTGTGTCATGTGTGTGTGTGTGTGTCATGTGTGTCGTGTGTGTGAGGGACTGTGCATATAGCAGGGCTTGCCAGCCTTCCTGTAGGTTTAAACTCCAACCCTGTTCCAGGAGATACCCTCCTGTAGGTTTTAACTCCAACCCTGTTCCTGGAGAGATACCCTCCTGTAGGTTTTAACTCCAACCCTGTTCCTGGAGAGATACCCTCCTGTAGGTTTTAACTCCAACCCTGTTCCTGGAGAGATACCCTCCTGTAGGTTTTAACTCCAACCCTGTTCCTGGAGAGAAACCCTCCTGTAGGTTTTAACTCCAACCCTGTTCCTGGAGAGATACCCTCCTGTAGGTTTTAACTCCAACCCTGTTCCTGGAGAGATACCCTCCTGTAGGTTTTAACTCCAACCCTGTTCCTGGAGAGAAACCCTCCTGTAGGTGTTCACTCCAACTCCAGTTGTAACTAACCTGATTCGACTTAATTAACAGCTTATTATTAGAGTCAAGTGCACTAAATTACGGTCGGAGTGAAAACGTACAGGACAGTATCTCTCCAGGGACAGGGTTGGAGAGCCCTGGTACCTATATAATGTGTTTATATAGTCTTGTGAGTGTCCATTACAGGGCCAGTGAGGATAGTCCGGGTAACCATTTAATTAACTATTTAGCGGTCTCATGGCTGTTTAGCAGTCTTATGTCTTGGGGGTAGAATCTGTCTCGGAGCCTGTTGGTCCAGGAGCAGATGCTCCGGTACTATTTGCTGGACGGTTGTCACGTTCTGACCTTTATTTTCCTTTGTTTTTTGTCTTTAGTTAGTATAGTCAGGGCGTGAGTTGAGGTGGGCAGTCTATGTTATGTGTTTCTATGTTGAGGTTTGTCATTTGGCCTGATACGGTTCTCAATCAGAGGCAGGTGTTTTGCATTGTCTCTGATTGGGAACCATATTAAGGTAGCCTGTTTTCACTGTTGGTTTGTGAGTGATTGTTCCTGTTCGTGTGTTCCTGTTTTTTTCTGTGTTCACTAGTTCGGGACTGTAGCTTCGTTGGTTTTTCGTCTGTTTATTGTTTTTGTTCATATTGAGAAGTATTCTAATACATTATGGATACGCACCACGCTGCACTTTGGTCCTGCTCTCCTTCTACCGACGAAAGCCATTACAACGGTAGGAGAGTAAACAGTCTATGTCTTGGGGATTGAATCTGTCTCGGAGCCTGTTGGGCCAGCAGCAGATGCTCCGGTACTATTCGCTGGACGGTAGGAGAGTAAACAGTCTATGTCTAGGGGATTGAATCTGTCTCGGAGCCTGTTGGGCCAGCAGCAGATGCTCCGGTACTATTGGCTGGACGGTAGGAGAGTAAACAGTCTATGTCTAGGGTGGCTGGACTCCTTGACAATTTCTCATGCCTTCCTCTGACTCCGCCTGATATAGAGGTCCTGAATGGCAGGGAGCTCAGCTCCAGGGATGCACCGGGGCTGTCCGTACCACCCTCTGTAGCACTTTGCGGTCGAGGGCGGTGCATTTGCCATACCAGGCGGTGATGCAGCCGGTCAAGATGCTCTCGATGGTGTAGCTGTAGAACTATTTTTGAGGAACAGAGGGGCCCCCCATGCCAAATCAATGCCCGGGCGGGAAGAGGCGCTGTAGCAAAAACACTCTTCTAGCTACATGTCTGCTTCATTGGACCACTTCTGCATCGACAGTCACTGGTACTTTCTGTTTCAGCTTTTTGTTTGTAAACAGGAAGCAGTAGAATATAGTTGTGGTCAGGTTTGCCCCCTGAACGGAGGACGAGGTCAGTGCCTTGTCTGCGTTTCTGTGAGTAGAATAAAAGTGTTCTAGAGATTTATTAGCGCCCCACTAGCGGCGCAGAAAACGTGTTTGTAGAAGTGAGGGTAGAACGTTTTTTTTTTTTTAATATCCCCCGCGTTAATATCCCCACGAGAAACACTGCCTCTGGGTGATCGGTTTCTTGTTTGTTAATGGCCCCATACAGTTCGTTGAGCGCCAAAAAGGTGTTGGTTTGTGGAGGGATGTA
Organism: Salvelinus alpinus; assembly: GCF_045679555.1. Lineage (NCBI taxonomy): Eukaryota > Metazoa > Chordata > Actinopteri > Salmoniformes > Salmonidae > Salvelinus > Salvelinus alpinus. Next base: position 79,267,564 of record NC_092095.1, on the reverse strand, counting down.
GACAGTCACGATTATTCTGGATGAGAACTCTCTCGGTAGATAGAAAGGTCTGCAGATTCTATATCAGGTGAACAAAAGCTCCAGATGTCCTTCACACTGGATGTTGTTGTTTATGAAGAGGCACAACCTCCCCCCCCCTTTTTGGACTTGCCCCGAGGTTCTCCTTCATCTGATCGTTCTGCTGCACAGAGTAAACCACTGAGTTGTACGTACATAGAGTCACCCAGCCGCGTCTCTACGAGGTATATACCATCGCTGCAGCTTTTCAATTCTCTCTGATGGAAGACTCTGGAACGGAAGCTCATCCATCTTATTCTCCGGTGACTGGACATTTGCTAACGGAACGTAAGGGGAGTGCCCGGGTCGATTCTTCTCTTCGTCTCTTCGTCTCACCAGGATGCCGGCTGGTCTACCACGTCTACGCCCGCGGCGTTTTCCGCTAACCCCCAGTGAGATACTATCGTGTGTAAAGAGTACTGAGTGGATGACACCGTAGTTATGTTATAGTCATCTGGTGTATGTGCTGACTCTATCTGATGTTTGTGTCTGGCTGATGTTTGGCTTTCTGTTCACAGTGACCCAGGGAGTGACTCAGCTCGTGTTTGTTGACATGGCGTTTATTAGCCCGTACTGCCCTGAGGGTGCTCGTATCTATATCCCCTCCGTGGAGGAAACCAAGGGTTTTACGGTCCAAATTACACCCTATTTCCAACGTAGTGCACTACTTTTGACCAGAACCCTAAGTCCTATACGGACCCTGTTCAAAAGTAGGGGGCAACATAGGGTGTCATTTGGAACACATGTACCTAGTACCTCTCCCTGTGGAAGATTATATTGCAAGGCTGGTTGGTGATTGGTTGTTGCTGCAGAGAAGGGCAATATCCTCCTGGTTAGCATTGGAGTGGCTGAAAATGGGACCCTATTCCCTATATAGTGAACTATAGTGTAGCAGTAGTGCACTATATAGGGAATAGGGTGCCAAAGTAGTGTGCTATTTAGTGATTATGTCTGTGAATAGGAATAGCCAATTCATAGCCACCACCAGAGAGAAGCCTGGCTGGGCTGGGGTCTGAGGAGCCTGGCTGGGCTGGGGTCTGAGGGGCCTGGCTGGGCTGGGGTCTGAGGAGCCTGGCTGGGCTGGGGTATGAGGAGCCTGGCTGGGCTGGGGTATGAGGGGCCTGGCTGGGCTGGGGTATGAGGGGCCTGGCTGGGCTGGGGTCTGAGGAGCCTGGCTGGGCTGGAGTATGAGGAGCCTGGCTGGGCTGGGGTATGAGGAGCCTGGCAGGGCTGGGGTATGAGGAGCCTAGCTGGACTGGGAAATGAGGAGCCTGGCTGGGCTGGAGTATGAGGAGCCTGGCTGGGCTGGGGTATGAGGAGCCTGGCTGGGCTGGGGTATGAGGAGCCTGGCTGGGCTGGGGTAGGAGGAGCCTGGCTGGGCTGGGGTCTGAGGAGCCTGGCTGGGCTGGGGTATGAGGAGCCTGGCTGGGCTGGGGTATGAGGAGCCTGGCTGGGCTGGAGTCTGAGGAGCCTGGCTGGGTTGGGGTATGAGGAGCCTGGCAGGGCTGGGGTATGAGGAGCCTGGCTGGGCTGGGGTCTGAGGAGCCTGTCTGGGCTGGGGTATGAGGAGCCTGGCTGGCTGGCTGGCTGGACCTATGGGCCCTGGTAGTGCCATATATAGGGAATAGGGTTCTATAGGGCCCTGGTCTAAAGTAGTGCACTATGTAGGGAATAGGGTTCTATAGGGCTCTGGTCTAAAGTAGTGCACTATATAGGGAATAGGGTTCTATAGGGCTCTGGTCTAAAGTAGTGCACTATATAGGGAATAGGGTGCCATTTGGGATACACAGGGATGTCTGTTTTGTGTAAAGAGGCACTTTTGTTTGTCCTGTCTGAGCTGTTCCCTGGTGGAGACAATGACAGTCGTTTAATGTATAGGAGGGTTGCAGTGAGAAACAGCATGTGTTTCTAGAATACAGACAAGTCATTGGTGGACGGATGAGTCCACATACACAATGAGAGGAAGTGGTAGGGATGGGAGAGATGGAATGGGAGGGAGAGAGAGAGAGAAATAGAGATGGGGGGCAGGAGAGAGAGACAGAATGGGAGGAAGGGAGAGAGAGAAATTGAGATGGGGGGCAGGAGAGAGAGACAGAATGGGAGGAAGGGAGAGAGAGAAATAGAGATGGGGGCAGGAGAGAGAGACAGAATGGGAGGGAGAGAGAGAGAGAAATAAGAGAGTGGGGGGCAGGAAAGAGAGACGGAATGGGAGGAAGGGAGAGAGAGAAATAAAGAGTGGGGGGCAGGAGAGAGAGACAGAATGGGAGGAAGGGAGAGAGAGAAATAGAGATGGGGGCAGGAGAGAGAGATGGAATGGGAGGGAAAGAGAGAGAGAAATAGAGAGTGGGGGGGGCAGGAAAGAGAGACGGAATGGGAGGAAGGGAGAGAGAGAAATAGAGAGTGGGGGAGAGGGCAGGCGAGAGAGACAGAATGGGAGGAAGGGAGAGAGAGAAATACAGATGGGGGGGCAGGAGAGAGAGACGGAATGGGAGGAAGGGAGAGAGAGAAATAGAGATGGGGGGGGGGCAGGAGAGAGAGACAGAATGGGAGGAAGGGAGAGAGAAAAATAGAGAGGGGGGGGGCAGGAGAGAGAGACAGAATGGGAGGAAGAGAGAGAAATAGAGATGGGGGCAGGAGAGAGAGACAGAATGGGAGGAAGGGAGAGAGAGAAATAGAGATGGGGGGGGGCAGGAGAGAGAGACAGAATGGGAGGAAGGGAGAGAGAGAAATAGAGATGGGGGCAGGAGAGAAAGAGAGCCAGATGCTCTTGACAGTCCAGAGGAGTCACACAGAGGAGATGGAAGCAGCTAGACCACTTTGTTGTGTAGTGCATCACTAATTTCCTGTTAGCCCTGTACGCTACAGCCATCTCTCTCTCTCTCTCTCTCTCTCTCTCTCTCTCTCTCTCTCTCTCTCTCTCTCTCTCTCTCTCTCTCTCTCTCTCTCTCTCTCACTCTCTTCTCTCTCTCTATTCTGTCTCTCTATTCTGTCTCGTGATGCTGTTTGTAATCAGCCAGGGATCCTTTAAAGGACGTTTAGGCCGTGTACTCAATTGCAACCTATCCCCTAGTGGACCACTACCCACAACACTTTGGTCTAAAGTAGTGCACTACATACGTAACAGGGTGCCATTTGGGGATCAGGCCTTTACTCAAGGGTAAGGGCAGGCCTTCAGAGGTGAACGCGGTTCCCCAGCCAGCCCATTCATCACCGTGGCGACGGGGACGGGGACGGGGGAGGGGGGTAGCATGGCGTGAATGTAAAGTCCTCTTATGCGATGCAGTTCTGATTCTGTCTTTGATTAACATTGGGCCTGCAGCCAACTGTGTCTCCTGTCATTAATGAAGGACCTCTGGGACAGGAGGGATCCTCTGAGCTGAACCCAAACAAACACACCCCTCTAGGGGCAGGTCTGATTTGTAGACTATTTGGGACGCGTTGGTTCACACTCTCCTGATCCTTGTCCGTTACCTGGCTGGAGCCTGCTGGTCCTACCAGGCCTCTGACACACTTCTCTACTGTCCAGCAGCAGCCCCATCTCCTCCTTTCTCCTCCTCCATTTACTGTCTCAGCTAAGCATCAACCTCTTAGGTAATATCCATTCATCAATAGCCTGCCTCGTTCTCTCTCTGTTTATCTCTCTCTCTCTCTCTCTGTCTCTCTCTCTCTCTGTATCTCTCTCTCTCTCTCTCTCCCTCTCTCAAATTCAAATTCAAATTCAAGCTGCTTTATTGGCATGAAAAACATTGTGTCAATATTGCCAAAGCAACAATGTATACAATATACATTGTAATACAATTAAAACAATGACAAATAATAATATAGAATGGCAGTAAATAATAATACAAAATTAAATATAAAAATAGTAACAATAAAATGGTAACAGTCAATAGTCGAATGTTATGTATGGTGTAATGCACCACTACCACCACCACCATCATTAAACTGCTATCATTACCATTACCACCCATACCATTACTATTTGGAATGATAAACAACAATAATAATACTAATAACAATAACAGTAAAAACAATAACAGTCATAATAAGTAAGTTACTGCTTACTATGCAGATGTTATTATTCAGTGTCCCTCAGGCTATGGCAGGCAAATACATATTTGGCTGCAAGAGGAGCCATTGCTCCTTCGCCCATGAGTATTTTTAGTTTTTCCTCTGGGTTTAATAAGTTAAAATTTGGAATAAATGTAGTCATTTCTGTGAATAATGAATCTCTTGGTGAGGAATATTTATCACAGTAAAGGAGAAAGTGCATCTCTGTTTCTACCTCCCCTGTCGTGCAGTGACCACATACACGCTCCTCTTTGGGTAGCCATGTCTTTTTATGTCTGCCGGTTTCTATTGCCAATCGGTGGTCACTCAGCCTGTACTTGGTAAGGATCTGTCTCTGCTTCGAATCTCTGACAGAGTAGAGATATTCAGCCAATTCATATTCTCTGTTTAGGGTCAGATAGCAATTTAGTCGGCTTTGGGATTTTGTTTCGTTTTTCCAATGTTGTAAATATGAGTCCTTTGATTGGTTCATGATTTTGTTTATTGGAATTCTTTGTTTTGAAGCAGTGCTGGTGTCAGCTTGGTTGGTTAGGTCCAACACCAGCTGACTGAGAGGGCTCGTTTCTGGGCTCAGCTCTTGGGTTTGAAGTGCTTTAAATTGCAGACTCGAATTTGGACTTGAATTTAGATGTAGCCAAAATTTTAATGATCTTTTCTGTATTTTCATTATTACTGGAAAGCGGCCCAATTCTGCCCTACATGCATTAGTTGGTGTATTTCTCTGGACTTGTAGGATTTTCCGACAGAATTCTGCATGTAGGGTTTCAATTGGATGTTTGTCCCACATTTTAAAGTCCAGTTTATTGAGTGGCCCCCAAACCTCACTTCCGTAAAGAGCTATTGGTAGGATTACACTGTCAAATATTTTGGTCCAAATTCTAATTGGGATGTTGATTTTGAATAATTTCATTTTTATTGCATACAATGCTCTGCGGGCTTTTTCTTTGAGTGCATTCACTGCCATATTAAAGTTTCCCGATGCAGATATGGTCAGACCAAGGTAGGTGTAATTTTTTGTGTGTTCAATTATGGTGTTGTTCAGGGTGAATTTATATTTGTGTTTCTGACATCTGTTTTGTTTTTGGAAAATCATGATTTTAGTTTTTGGGAAATTTACTGCCAGGGCCCAATTATGGCAATATTGCTCTAGAATATTAATGTTCTGTTGAAGACCTTCTTTGGTTGGTGATAGAAGTACCAAGTCATCAGCATATAGCAGGTATTTCACCTCTGTGTCAAATAGTGTGAGTCCTGGGGCTGGAGAATGGTCCAACATGTCTGCTAATTCATTGATATAAATGTTGAAAAGATTTGGACTCAAACTACAGCCTTGTCTCACACCTCGACATTGTGAAAAGAATTCTGTTCTTTGGTTTTTGATTTTTATTGCACACTTGTTTTCTGTGTACATACATTTTATTAAGTCATACACCTTACCACCAAGCCCACTTTGTAGAATTTTGTAGAATAGCCCTTCGTGCCAAATAGAATCAAATGCTTTTTTAAAGTCAATAAAGCAAGCAAAGATTTTGCCCTCTTTTTTTTGGTGGACGTGTTTATTAATTAGTGTGTGTAAGGTGTATATATGGTCAGTAGTGCGATGGTTAGGGAGAAAGCCAATTTGACATTTAGTTATTACATTTTTTTCTTGAAGAAAGGTTTGGATTCTTGAATTCAAAATGCTACAGAAAACCTTTCCCAAGTTACTGTTTACACAAATTCCCCTGTAATTATTGGGGTCTGATTTGTCTCCACTTTTGTGGATAGGGGAGATGAGCCCCTGGTTCCAGACATCAGGGAAGCAGCCAGAAGTTAAAACCATGTTGAACAATTTAAGCACAGCATTTTGCAACTCAGGTGTGCTGTTTTTCAGCATTTCATTTCTGATGTTGTCTAGACCACAAGCCTTCTTTGATTTAATAGATTTGAGCTTTTCATTTAGTTCTTGTTGGGTTATTGGGTAATCTAATGGATTTTGGTTATTTTTAATGACTGATTCAAGGATGTTCAATTTTTCTTTAATTTCTAATTGGTTCTGTTTTAAGTCTTTTTGTGGGATGTTTTTGTATAGATTATCAAAATAAGTTTTCCAAATTCCTACATCTTGTATGGCTAATTCTTGTGGCTTTGTTGTGCTTAAATTGTTCCACATGTCCCAGAACTGATTTTGGTCAATTGCGTTTTCAATTTCATCAAGTGTCTTGTTGGTATAATTCAGTTTCTTGCGTTTCAGTGTATGTTTATACTGTTTCAGAGTTTCAAAGTATTCATATCGTAGCTCTGGGTTGTTTTGCTGCTTATGTTTTTTGTTTGACATTTGTCTTAGGTGTTTTCTAATTGTTTTACATTCATTATCAAACCATTTGTCAGAAACATTTTGTTTTTTGTTTCTGATGTTGCATTTCTTTGGTTTTCTCAAATTTGCTTTCGATGCTGCTTTTTGGAATATGCAGTTGATGTTTAGAGTAGCCGAATTGACACCATCTTTATTGTTTTGGTATTGTGAGTTATTGAAAAACTGTATAGAGTTCATCATTTCTTTTGAGTTCAATGTTTCAATGAATCTCTCTGCACTGTTTGGAGCCCATCTGTATGATTGGTTTATGTTGAATAGTTTATTGGGCAGTTTTTTTGAATGAATATTGCCGGTTAATTTCTTCAAGAACACGTTGATCTGACTGTGATCTGACAATGGTGTCTGTGGTCTGACAGTGAATGCACTAATGGAGGAGGGGTCAATGTCCGTGATGGCATAATCGACTACACTTGTCCCAAGAGCTGAGCAGTAAGTAAACTGACCTAAAGAGTCCCCTCTGATTCTACCATTAAGCATGTACAGGCCTAAGGCTCGACAGAGATGCACTAACTCCTTCCCATTTTTGTTCAGTATTTGGTCAGGACTGTTTCTATTATTTATAATAGGGCTGCTGTACAAGGAGGGGTGACCAAATATGTGGTGGTTACCTCCCGCATCAGTGTAGTCAGGCTCAGAACCTGTTCTTGCATTGAAATCTCCACAAAGAAGCACTTTACCCTCTGCCTGAAATGTAATGATTTCTGTATGGAGATTGTCAAAAAACTGATCATCATAATATGGTGAATCTGAAGGAGGAGCATAAGCTGCACATATGTACACATCATTGTCACAATAGATTGTACCTTTGTTAAGTTTTAGCCAAATGTGACTGGTACCTTTTTTCATTTCATTCAGTGCCAAGTCCTGCTTATGCCAAATGATGATTCCACCTGAGTCTCGGCCCCGTTTAACATTTTTATGTTTGATTGATGGTAGTAAGCTTTCTCTATACCCTGAGGGACACTGAGTATCTATGTCTCCACGACACCATGTTTCCAGTAGGATTATGATGTCCTGTCCCTGGATGTTTTTAATAAATTCTGGATTTGTTGTTTTATAACCAAAATGTGAAGAGTAAAGTCCCTGGATATTCCAAGAGCTGATAGTTAATGATCTCATTTATAATAAGTGATATTCACTGGTTTGAGTAAAGTACATTGAAAACAATACAAAATAATATATATATATATATATACATATACATATACATATATATATATATACATATACATACACACACACACACACACACACACACACACACACACACACACACACACACACACACACACACACACACACACACACACACACACACACATACATACATACATACATACATACATACATACATACATACATACATACATACATACACACACACACCATTATATATAAATATTATTATTATACCGGTGCCAATAAAAAATTAAGAATAGTTCTAAACAAATGAATAAGAATGGAATAAGACTGCATAAAAAATAAGTACAATGCAATCTGCAACCCTGTGTGTGTGTGTGTGCGCGTGCGTGTGTGTGCGTGCCCGTCTAGCCCAGTAGTCTGCATATTAGTTGCAGTAGTTGGCGCACCTCTCCTATCTCTGATTGTTCTAGGTGTCTTTTGCCAGAGGTTACCTCAGCATATGTAGGCTGATGATCTGAATGATACATGGTGTGGACTGCATCATGTGGTGTACTTCTCTGAAGGACAGTGTTCTGTCCGACCCTGGAGTAGTGGTCAGAGCTGTGTTGTGATGGGCCAGGTCCAGTAGAGATGTGTTGTGACGGGCCAGGTCCAGTAGAGCTGTGTTGTGATGGGCCAGGTGTAGTAGAGATGTGTTGTGATGGGCCAGGTCTAGTAGAGATGTGTTGTGATGGGCCTGGTCCAGTAGAGCTGTGTTCTGATGGGCCTGGTCCAGTAGAGCTGTGTTGTGATGGGCCTGGTCCAGTAGAGCTGTGTTGTGATGGGCCTGGTCTAGTAGAGCTGTGTTGTGAAGGCCCTGGTCTAGTAGAGCTGTGTTGTGATGGGCCGGGTCTAGTCGTGCTGTCCTGAGACGGGTCTGGTCTCGTAAATCTGTGTTGTGATGGGCCTGGTCTAGTAGAGCTGTGTTCTGATGGGCCTGGTCCAGTAGAGCTGTGTTGTGATGGGCCTGGTCCAGTAGAGCTGTGTTGTGATGGGCCTGGTCTAGTAGAGCTGTGTTGTGTTGGGCCTGGTCTAGTCGTGTTGTCCTGATGCGGGTCTGGTCTCGTAAATCTGTGTTGTGATGGGCCTGGTCTAGTAGAGCTGTGTTGTGAAGGCCCTGGTCTCGTAAATCTGTGTTGTGTTGGGCCTGGTCTAGTAGAGCTGTGCTGTAATAAGCCGTGTCTCGCTCTTTTCTCCTGGGGATGGTGGAGGTACTGTTGTTTCAGAAGGTGGGGCGGGGGACCTCTGTTGCTGGGGTGATGGGTGTGTGGGTCCCTGCCAAGTGTTGCATCTTTTAGGTCCTTGGCAAAGGTTCTGACACTGTCCTGATCAAGATGTACATCATCGTATAAGTGTTGACATGTCAGAGTGGGGTGGTGAGCCGTTCTGACGTTGAGTAGTGAGGCACAGTCCACAGTGATCTGTTGATTTATTTTGTCGATCAACTGTCCTGGGAAGTCTTTTCTTGGTAGGAGGGTGGACACAACTATATTGGTTGTTGGGAACACAGCCTGTGCCCGTTCTGCCACTCTTCTCACTGCCCCAGATACATCTTCACCTTTGGCATGAAGGTCGTTTGTGCCAGTGTGGATGATGATGTTGTCGAGGGTGTCAATCCTGGTCTGACTGAGTAGCTGCATTGCACTGTCAGTTGTAGGACACCAGAACTTATACACCTGGTGTCTAGGGAATAATCTTTCCTGGACTAAGAACTTCCCATTTGAATCAATAAGGATTGCAGTTGTGGGTGACTGTCTGGCTGGAGCAGACTGGGAGGATGGTATTCTGACCTTGGCTGGAGCACACTGTGTTGGAGCAGACTGAGAGGCTGGTTGGCTGACCTGGGCTGGAGCAGACTGAGAGGCTGGTTGGCTGACCTGGGCTGGAGCAGACTGAGAGGCTGGTTGGCTGACCTGGGCTGGAGCAGACTGGTAGGCTGGTGCAGTGTCATCAGGCTGTGTGGTGGAGGCCATGCTGGTCTCGGGTTCTGCTTGTGTTATGCCAAGCTGGTGGACATGTTCTCCAGATGCAGAGGACATAATGACTCGCTGCTGGTTGAGGAGGTCAATGTACCTCTCTCTCTGCTCTAGCTGCTTTCTTGTTGTGCTCAGATGGTCTCTGAGGTCATCATTTGTCTGACTCAGTTTGTCCATTCTGCTTTCTAGTTTAGCAATAGATGCTCTGCTCTCCTCCTTGAACTGTTTCATCTCTTCTTTAAGTTTCTGGACAGTGTCCTCCTCTTGAAGCATGTTCTCTCGGAGTTCTATGACCTCTGCTTCAACTAGAGAGAGGGTGTTGTGGAAACGTTGCATAGCAGGTGTTCTTGGTGTTGTAGGCATGTCCTTGGCTCTGTCTGCTGCAGGTGAGGTAGGTAGAGGGACACTGAGGGCTTCTTGCTGGGTCACAGAGACCGCTGGGGCCTGCTTTTCACCGTCATCTCCCTCCTTGACTTTTTCCTCAGTTTCTGAGATGATTTCAGCTTCTGCTTTTAGGGTAGTAAACCTATTCTCAAAAGCCTGGAGGCTTGAATCATTGCCTTGTATCAATACAGTTCCATTATTATATACGTTTACTGTTTGATATGTGTTGCTATGGTCAGCTTCTTCAAAAATGCTGATCTGACATCCTTGGCTGATGCCTCTCTTTTTTGAAAAAGGGAAATGGTTGCAAATAACCCTTTTCCATATGTGCCCTCGTTTGGTATTAAAAATTAAATTTGCTCTTGTTTTGCAACTGGTAAGATCTGCAAACAGGCATTCATGGTTCTGTCCCATCAACAAACCTTTGAAACTTTTCTTAGCTTTCTCTGTTTTGATGTCTGGTGGGTAAACAACTTCCATAGCAACGCTGGTAATGTTGGCTGATGTTGCAATAGAAGTGTTGTTTCTTGTTTAATTGTCTTTTATGTCTTTAGAGGACTGCTTCACCTTGATGTCCCCTTTCCCCCTTTCCCTTTTCTTCTGTCCTTATTTTGTCCCACTTTGTCCCTTCTTCTCTTCTGTCAACTAGACACTCCTTGTTAGCTAGCTAGCTTCTTTTCAGGAGAGTCCTTAGCAACTGCCTAGCAACAGGTAAACAACTTAGCTAGCTAAGAAAACTGTATAATTGTATGAAAAATTGTTACTTTTTCAGAATCCTTTCTTCTTTGTTTGCTGCTTGTTTGGTCTCCTATTCTGTCTAGCAGTTTTCTTTTGTTTTTTTCAATGTACTTTACTCTAAAAACCATATAAATCTCAATATTTTTAGGAGCTCATCTTTTCAGCTGCTGCTGCTTAATTTGGAACTCCGGAACTCAAGGCTAATGGAACTGATGTCGAGAGAGAGAGAGAGAGAGAGAGAGAGAGAGAGAGAGAGAGAGAGAGAGAGAGAGAGAGAGAGAGAGAGAGAGAGACAGAGAGAGGGAGAGAGAGAGACAGAGACAGAGACAGAGACAGAGAGAGAGAGAGAGAGAGAGAGAGAGAGAGAGAGAGAGAGAGAGAGAGAGAGAGAGAGAGAGAGAGAGAGAGAGAGCGAGAGAGTGAGATCCTTGATGAATTCCTGCTCCCGAGCAGATCTCGGGATCTGAATCTGAGGTCCTGAGCGCTCGGGAGCAGGATTTCATCAAGTCTCTCTCTGTCTCACCTTCCAACAGGACAACGACCCTAAGCACAAAACCAAGAATGTCCTTGAGTGGCCCAGCCGGAGCCCGGACTTGAACCCGATCGAACATCTGGAGAGACCTGAAAATAGCTTTGCAGCGATGCTCCCCGTCCAACCTGACAGAGCTTGAGAGGGGCTTCAATAAAGTATTGATGAAAAGGGTCTGAATAGTTATGTAAATGTGATATTTCAGTTTCTGCTTTGTCATTATGGGGTATTTTGTGTAGATTCATTAATGAGGGGGGGAAAAAACATTTGAATCAATTTTAGAATAAGGCTGTAACGTAACAAAATGTGGGAAAAGTCATGGGGTCTGAATACTTTCCGAATTCACTGTAGAGAACACCTGATATGAGATTTGACAAACAGAGCTAAGTTTCAAAAGGTATCCTATTTCCTACACCCCAACCATCACCACCACTATGTTCACACACACACACACACACACACACACACACACACACACACACACACACACACACACACACACACACACACACACACACACACACACACACACACACACACACACTGTAAAGACAGACAAACTCAAAACACCTCCTCCAGTTGTAACCTTTTTGTCCCTCTGTGAGCTGCCGTACTTTTGAAAAGGGCCATTACGGGGACGTCAGTAGTTCACTAAAGAGGGAATAGGGTGGAGATTTGGGAGGCAGACAGGGACACACGGTACTTAGCCTGTCTGGCTCGTAGCTAATCAGTTGAATCAGCATCTGGTATGTGACAGTAGTATGACGGACGGGCTGTGGTTAATTGAACGTGAGCAGTTATGGCAGGTGTGTGTGTGTGTGTGTGTGTGTGTGTGTGTGTGTGTGTGTGTGTGTGTGTGTGTGTGTGCGTGCGTGCGTGCGTGCGTGCGTGCGTGCGTGTGTGTGTGCGTGCGTGTGTCTGCCGTTATGGCAGTTAGGCTGTAGAGAACAGGACCAGACACGACAGTCTGTTATCTCCTGTTGTGTTATTAGCTCTAACTACCTGTCATATTGACATTATCCTCTTCTCAACACATTATATCATATTGACATTATCCTTCTCTCAACACATTATATCATATTGACATTATCCTCCTCTCAACACATTACATCATATTGACATTATCCTCCTCTCAACACATTACATCATATTGACATTATCCTCCTCTCAACACATTACATAATATTGACATTATCCTCCTCTCAACACATTACACCATATTGACATTATCCTCCTCTCAACACATTACATAATATTGACATTATCCTCCTCTCAACACGTTACACCATATTGACATTATCCTCCTCTCAACACATTATATAATATTGACATTATCCTCCTCTCAACACATTACACCATATTGACATTATCCTCCTCTCAACACATTACACTCTACTGACGTTATCCTTCTCTCAACACATTACATAATATTGACATTATCCTCCTCTCAACACGTTACACCATATTGACATTATCCTCCTCTCAACACATTATATAATATTGACATTATCCTCCTCTCAACACATTACATAATATTGACATTATCCTCCTCTCAACACATTACATAATATTGACATTATCCTCCTCTCAACACATTACACCATATTGACATTATCCTCCTCTCAACACATTACATAATATTGACATTATCCTCCTCTCAACACATTACATAATATTGACATTATCCTCCTCTCAACACATTACATAATATTGACATTATCCTCCTCTCAACACATTACACCATATTGACATTATTCTCCTCTCAACACATTACACCATATTGACATTATCCTCCTCTCAACACATTACACCATATTGACATTATCCTTCTCTCAACACATTACATAATATTGACATTATCCTCCTCTCAACACATTACACTCTATTGACATTATCCTCCTCTCAACACATTACATAATATTGACATGATCCTTCTCTCAACACATTATATCATATTGACATTATCCTTCTCTCAACACATTATATCATATTGACATTATCCTTCTCTCAACACATTACACCGTATTGACATTATCCTCCTCTCATGTGACGATGATGACTAATGCATTTCTCTAAGATTGAAATGAAAATGCTCATGCCTGTTTGACGTTTGAATTCATTCATAATCTCTGTGTTGATGGTACACAGAGTGTTGATGGTATGACTCCCTGCTGCGTTCACCCTCCAACAACCCAGAACAACAAACTGCAGCAAATTGTAGCTTTTTCCACATGACTTACATTTTGAGAGTATCACTTTCGTGTTTTCAAATTGTGATAATATCACTTGAGGGTTTTTCAGTTTAGTCAAAAGAACAAGCGTACCTCGGTGGGTGTGGATCCGTGAACCTGTCACTCTCTTTTCTAAAGCGTTCTGTCTGTCACACACATCAAAGGAATGTGTTTGACTGAGCTGTAAACACACCGGCACTTTCAAAGTCCCTCTCCCACACTCACGCTCTCCGTCTGTCCCTCTCTTCCTCTCTTCCGCTCTCTCTCTCTCTCCCACTCTCCCCCACTCCCGCTCTACCACACTCCCTTTCTCTCCCACGCTCTCCCACGCTCCCTCCCTCCCTCTCTCCATCTCTCTTTCTCCCTCTCTCTCCCGCTCTCCCACGCTCCCTCTCTCCCTCTCTCCCTCTCGACCCTCTCTCCCTCTCTCTGAAACAAATGCAGTGTGCCACCACACCCTCTGAATTTTGTACAAACACCGTCTACGTCCCAAATACCACCCTTTTGCCTATATAGTGCCTTACTTTTGGGCCCTATGGCTCTGTACAGGGTACTGTAAAGTAAATAGGGTGCATTTGGGATGCAGACTTTCTCTGTATGCCAGCACACCAAAGGAAAAGGAGGGCAGTTTCATGATCACACCTGTTTACAGTGAGGCCCTTATAAAGTGACACATTTACACATCTCCATCTGTCTCTCTCTCTCTCTCTCTCTCTCTCTCTCTCTCTCTCTCTCTCTCTCTCTCTCTCTCTCTCTCTCTCTTCCATGTCTTCACTCTCTTGCTCTCTCTTTACCTCCCTCTGACATGTCTTCTGTTATTCTCTGAGTGTCAGTCAGTCTTGCTCAGTCTCTCTATTGCCGATCCCTTCCCAACTCTGGCAGCGACAGTTTCCTGTTTCCTGATCTGACAAGGAGACTTGTGAAAGGCAGGCAAGACAGTGATGAGTAGGGCTGAGCGGTGAACGTGAGACATGTGGTGTTTCCTTCCAACTACACAGCCCTTAGAAACCTTTTTTCTCCGTTGACATTTCTAGTTGAATGTTTTTTCATATTTTTTGTAAAGGTTTTTGTGCCCAAAAACACACTTTTTTTAACAGCAGTACTTAGCAATGCTTAAACCGCATCAGGAGACCACTTTTGAGGTCTCTCTGAAAGATGGAAGACATTTTGTATTTTTGGTTGTATTTACACTTTAAATGCAAGTGCACAGCAACCAGCAGGACCGGCTAAGTTGTAATGAACATTTAATGTAGAAGGTAAAGACTTTCTATCTCTACCAGAAGAAGTTTATCATTAGCATTAGCATTTTCATTAGCATTATCACTGGCACTATCATTAGCATTAACGTTAGCATTATCATTAGTGCTAACGCAAGCATTAGCATTACAGTTAGCATTATCATTAGCGTTATCATTAACATTAGCATTAACAATAGCATTATCATTAGCGTTACCGTTAGCATTATCATTAGCGGTAACGTTAGCATTATCACTAACGGCTACACTAACTGGTAGACATAGCGGCGAGCATTTCTATGCCGTTCCAGAAAGTTGCATGAAAAAAAAACTATCTATGATGGATTTTCTTCATGTCTTATGATTAACTTGGCAAAATAAAACATTTTGTAATAAGTTCAATACATTTAGTTTATTTCCTACTAACTTCAATACATTATTTTTGATTGTTCAATTCCATTTGTATTTCTGGATTCCTTGATATCGTCTACGTTCTCCGCAACGCAGATTTTAGAGGGCCCTACAACTACCCAAAACCATCACAACCACCACACACACACACACACACACACACACACACACACACACACACACACACACACACACACACACACACACACACACACACACACACACACACACACACACACACACACACACACACACTCACAGTCAACACTGCTAATATTTTATATAGTATTGATTCAAACAGTGCGACCAAGACACTATCCTCTCTGTATTGGTAAATACAGTCATACTTGACATAGCACATTCATCATCTATACTGTCGTTTTGTGTACATATGGGTTTATAACCTTTGCATACTACCTTCTAACTACTTGTTGTTTTTTATTTAGTTATTGTTGTTATTGTTCATTGTAATGATTGATTATTGTAGTGTAATGTTGAGGTTAGCTAGCATGCAATCATTTAGCTGAACATACCTGCTGTAAACGGTGTGTGTGTGTGTGTGTGTGTGTGTGTGTGTGTGTGTGTGTGTGTGTGTGTGTGTGTGTGTGTGTGTGTGTGTGTGTGTGTGTGTGTGTGTGTGTGTGTGTGTGTGAGACCGATACAATTAGATTCTTTAACACAATGAATGAGTCCCAAATGACAACCCTGTTCTCTCAATAGGGCACTCCTTTTGACCGACAGCGCCCATAGAGTCCTACTGTAGGGACTAGGGTGCTGTTTGGGACGACAGCGCCCATAGAGTCCTACTGTAGGGACTAGGGTGCTGTTTGGGACGACAGCGCCCATAGAGTCCTACTGTAGGGACTAGGGTGCTGTTTGGGACAACAGCTCATCCTTGCTGAACGTGTCAGAGAGAAGATTCACTTCTTTCTCTCATCACCCCCCCCCCCCCCCCCCCCCTAAAAATAGTTTTCACACCAACAGTAAGACATTCCCTTTGGAGAGACTGGATCCACATAACATGTCTTGTCAAGATGTCTCAAGGTAATATCAGACATACTGTCTATTCCAGGAATGGACCCACGTATTCTGTCTAAATCAAATCAATTTTTATTAGTCACATGCGTTGAATACAACAGCTGTAGACCTTACAGTGAAATGCTTCCTTACGAGTCCCTTAACCAACAATGCATTTAAATAAAAAGATATGAATAAAATAAGAATAAAAGTAACAAGTAAATAAACAGTAGCAGTAAAATAGTAATCGGGAGACTATATACAGGGTGTTACGGTACAGAGTCAATGTGGAGGCTATATACAGGGTGTTACGGTACAGAGTCAATGTGGAGGCTATATACAGGGTGTTACGGTACAGATTCAATGTGGAGGCTATATACAGGGGATACCGGTACAGAGTCAATGTGGAGGCTATATACAGGGGATACCGGTACAGAGTCAATGTGGAGGCTATATACAGGGTGTTACGGTACAGATTCAATGTGGAGGCTATATACAGGGGATACCGGTACAGAGTCAATGTGGAGGCTATATACAGGGTGTTACGGTACATAGTCATTGTGGAGGCTATACAGACTCGGACAGGGAGAGGTTGAACATGTCAGTGAAGAAACTTGCTAGTTGGTCAGCGCATGCTCACAGTACAAGTCCTGGTAATCCTTCCACAAACGTCCACAAACTTCCACAATCCTTCCACAAACTTCCCACAATAGGTTGGGTGAATTTTGGTCCATTCCTCCTGACAGAGCTGGTGTAACTGAGTCAGGTTTTTAGGCCTCCTTGCTCGCACACACTTTTTCAGTTTTGATAAACACATTTTCGATAGGATTGAGGTCAAGGCTTTGTGATGGCCACTCCAATACCTTGACTTTGTTGTCCTTAAGCCATTTTGCCACAACTTTGGAAATATGCTTGGGGTCATTGTCCATTTGGAAGACCCATTTGCGACCAAGCTTAACTTCCTGACTGATGTCTTGAGATGTTGCTTCAATAAATCCACATAATTTTCTTTCCTCATGATGCCATCTATTGTGTGAAGTGCACCAGTCCCTCCTGCAGCAAAGCACCCCCACAACATGATGCTGAAACCCCCGTGCTTCATGGTTGAGATGGTGTTCTTCGGCTTGCAAGCCTCCCCCTTTTTCCTCCAAACATAACGATGGTCATTATGGCCAAACAGTTCTATTTTTGTTTCATCAGACCAGGGGACATTTCTCCAAAAAGTACAATCTTTGTCCCCATGTACAGTTGCAAACCGTAGTCTGGCTTTTTATTGGCTGTTTTGGAGCAGTGGCTTCTTCCTTGCTGAGAGGCCTTTCAGGTTATGTCGATATAGGACTCGTTTTACTGTGGATATAGATACTTTTGTACCTGTTTCCTCCAGCATTTTCACAAGGTCCTTTGCTGTTGTTCTCTGATTGATTTGCACTTTTCGCACCAAAGTACGTTTATCTCTAGGAGACAGAACGCGTCTCCTTCCTGAGCGGTATGACAGCTGCATGGTCCCATGGTGTTTATACTTGCGTACTATTGTTTGTACAGGTGAATGTGGTACCTTCAGGCGTTTTAATTTTCTCCCAGGGATGAACCAGACGTGTGGAGGTCTACAATATCTGTTCTGAGGTCTTGGCTGATTTATTCTGATTTTCCCATGATGTCAATCAAAGAGGCACTGAGTTTGAAGGTAGGCCTTGAAATACATCCACAGGTACACCTCCAATTGACTCAAATGATGTCAATTAGCCTATCAGAAGCCTCTAAAGCCATGACATCATTTTCTGGAATTTTCCAAGCTGTTTAAAGGCACAGTCAACTTAGTGTATGTAAACTTCTGACCCCACTGGAATTGTGATACAGTGTATTATAAGTTAAATAATCTGTCTGTAAACAATAGTTGGAAAAATGACTTGTGTCATGCACAAAGTAGATGTCCTAAACGACTTGCCAAAACTATAGTTTGTTAAAACAAGACATTTGTGGATGGTTGGATGAGAGAAGAGAAGAGAAGAAGGGGGGTAAAGAGAGATGGTTGGATTAGAGAAGAGAAGAAGGGGGATAAGGAGAGATGGTTGGATGAGAGAAGGGAAGAAGGGGGGTAAGGAGAGATGGTTGGATTAGAGAAGGGTAGAAGGGGGGTAAGAAGAGATGGTTGGATTAGAGAAGGGAAGAAGGGGGGTAAGGAGAGATGGTTGGATGAGAGAAGGGAAGAAGGGGGGTAAGGAGAGATGGTTGGATGAGAGAAGGGAAGAAGGAGGGTAAGGAGAGATGGTTGGATGAGAGAAGGGTAGAAGGGGGGTAAGGAGAGATGGTTGGATTAGAGAAGAGTAGAAGGGGGGTAAAGAGAGATGGTTGGATTAGAGAAGGGAAGAAGGGGTAAGGAGAGATGGTTGGATGAGAGAAGAGAAGAAGGGGGGTAAGGAGAGATGGTTGGATTAGAGAAGAGAAGAAGGGGGGTAAGGAGAGATGGTTGGATTAGAGAAGGGTAGAAGGGGGGTAAGGAGAGATGGTTGGATTAGAGAAGAGAAGAAGGGGGGTAAGGAAAGATGGTTGGATGAGAGAAGGGAAGAAGGAGGTAAGGAGAGATGGTTGGATTAGAGAAGAGAAGAAGGGGGGTAAGGAGAGATGGTTGGATGAGAGAAGGAAGTTTGTTGCAAGGAAAGAGGGAGGAGAACATGATGAAATTGTTGTTAGGTAGGGTAGAGAAAAGACATTAGGGTGTCATGGGGATAAATGGTCAGGGGACAAGACAATCTGGGAGTAGGGTTTGAGATATCAACAACCAAACCTCCTGTTGTGGAAAAAATGTGTTTGAAAGAACTTCAGACAAACTGTAAAGTAGTCACTACAGAACTGTAAAGTAGTCTCTACAGAACAGATAGTGACAGACTTTAAAGTAGTCTCTACAGAACAGATAGTGACAGACTTTAAAGTAGTCTCTACAGAACAGATAGTGACAGACTGTAAAGTAGTCTCTACAGAACAGATAGTGACAGACTGTAAAGTAGTCTCTACAGAACAGATAGTGACAGACTTTAAAGTAGTCTCTACAGAACAGATAGTGACAGACTGTAAAGTAGTCTCTACAGAACAGATAGTGACAGACTGTAAAGTAGTCTCTACAGAACAGATAGTGACAGACTGTAAAGTAGTCTCTACAGAACAGAGAGTCAAAGGCTGAAAATGAGTCGATATTGAACAGAACAGGAAGGAGGGAAGAGGTGAGGGGGAGGGAGGTAGGAAGGAGGGTTGAAGGGGTGAAGAGGAATGAGGGAGGAAGGGGGAGGATGGAGGAGGGAGGAGGAGGAGGGAAGAGTTACCAGGAGGGCGGAGGGGAGAGGAGTTACCAGGATGGGGAAGGAGGAGGGAGGACAGAGGAGGAGGAGGGAGGAGTTACCGGGAGGGAGGAGGGGAGAGGAGTTACCAGGATGGGGAAGGAGGAGGGAGGAGTTACCAGGAGGGAGGAGGGGAGAGGAGTTACCAGGATGGGGAAGGAGGAGGGAGGACAGAGGAGTAGGAGGGAGGAGTTACCAGGAGGGAGGAAGGGGGAGGCGTGGTGAGGAGGAGAGACGAGGAAGGACGAGGAGGAGGGACGAGTTACAAGGAGAGGGGAGGAGAAGGGGGAGGAGGAGGGAAGAGTTACCAGGAGGGGGGAGGAGAAGGGGGAGGAGGAGGGACGAGTTACCAGGAAGGGGGAGGAGAAGGGGGAGGAGGAGGGGAGAGTTACCAGGTGAGCTGGTTCTAGTATCAGGTGAGCTGGTTCTATTATCAGGTGAACTGGTTATATTATCAGGTGAGCTGGTTCTATTACCAGGTGAACTGGTTCTATTATCAGGTGAACTGGTTCTATTATCAGGTGAACTGGTTCTATTATCAGGTGAACTGGTTATATTATCAGGTGCGATGGTTCCATTATCAGGTGAACTGGTTCTATTATCAGTTGAGCTGGTTCTATTAGCAGGTGAACTGGTTCTATTACCAGGTGAACTGGTTCTATTATCAGGTGAACTGGTTCTATTATCAGGTGAGCTGGTTCTATTATCAGTTGAGCTGGTTCT
The DNA here is from genome assembly GCF_045679555.1 of Salvelinus alpinus. NCBI lineage: Eukaryota > Metazoa > Chordata > Actinopteri > Salmoniformes > Salmonidae > Salvelinus > Salvelinus alpinus. The sequence goes on along the minus strand of NC_092095.1, from coordinate 79,247,322 downwards.
ATTACCAGGTGAACTGGTTCTAATATCAGGTGAACTGGTTCTATTATCAGGTGAACTGGTTCTATTATCAGGTGAGCTGGTTCTATTATCAGGTGAGATGGTTCCATTATCAGGTGAGCTGGTTCTATTATCAGTTGAGCTGGTTCTATTACCAGGTGAACTGGTTCTAATATCAGGTGAACTGGTTCTATTATCAGGTGAACTGGTTCTATTATCAGGTGAACTGGTTCTATTATCAGGTGAACTGGTTCTATCATCAGGTGAGCTGGTTCTATTATCAGGTGAACTGGTTCTATTATCAGGTGAACTGGTTCTATTATCAGGTGAACTGGTTCTATTATCAGGTGAACTGGTTCTATTATCAGGTGAACTGGTTCTATTATCAGGTGAACTGGTTCTATTATCAGGTGAACTGGTTCTATTATCAGGTGAACTGGATCTATTATCAGGTGAACTGGTTCTATTATCAGGTGAACTGGTTCTATTATTTTGGTTCATGTTCTGGTGTTTTGTGGTGGAAAACTGAAGGATGGAGAATAACACATCAACCCTGTTACTCATAGATAGACACTTCCTGTTACTTATAGATAGACACTTCCTGTTACTTATAGATAGACACTTCCTGTTACTTATAGACAGACACTTCCTGTTACTTATAGACAGACACTTCATGTTACTTATAGACAGACACTTCCTGTTACTTATAGACAGACACTTCCTGTTACTTATAGATAGACACTTCCTGTTACTTATAGACAGACACTTCCTGTTACTTATATATAGACACTTCCTGTTACTTATAGACAGACACTTCCTGTTACTTATAGATAGACACTTCCTGTTACTTATAGACAGACACTTCATGTTACTTATAGATAGACACTTCCTGTTACTTATAGACAGACACTTCATGTTACTTATAGATAGACACTTCCTGTTACTTATAGACAGACACTTCCTGTTACTTATAGATAGACACTTCCTGTTACTTATAGACAGACACTTCATGTTACTTATAGATAGACACTTCCTGTTACTTATAGACAGAGACTTCCTGTTACTTATAGATAGACACTTCCTGTTACTTATAGATAGACACTTCCTGTTACTTATAGACAGACACTTCCTGTTACTTATAGATAGACACTTCCTGTTACTTATAGACAGACACTTCCTGTTACTTATAGATAGACACTTCCTGTTACTTATAGATAGACACTTCCTGTTACTTATAGACAGACTCTTCCTGTTACTTATATATAGACACTTCCTGTTACTTATAGATAGACACTTCCTGTTACTTATAGACAGACACTTCCTGTTACTTATAGACAGACACTTCCTGTTACTTATAGACATACACTTCCTGTTACTTATAGACAGACACGTCCTGTTACTTATAGATAGACACGTCCTGTTACTTATAGACAGACACTTCCTGTTACTTATATATAGACACTTCTGGTTACTTATAGATAGACACTTCCTGTTACTTATAGACACACACTTCCTGTTACTTATAGATAGACACTTCCTGTTACTCATAGATAGACACTTCCTGTTACTTATAGATAGACACTTCCTGTTACTTATAGACAGACACTTCCTGTTACTTATAGACAGACACTTCCTGTTACTTATAGACAGACACTTCCTGTTACTTATAGATAGACACTTCCTGTTACTTATAGACAGACACTTCCTGTTACTTATAGATAGACACTTCCTGTTGCTTATAGACAGACACTTCCTGTTACTTATAGACAGACACTTCATGTTACTTATAGATAGACACTTCCTGTTACTTATAGACAGAGACTTCCTGTTACTTATAGATAGACACTTCCTGTTACTTATAGATAGACACTTCCTGTTACTTATAGACAGACACTTCCTGTTACTTATAGATAGACACTTCCTGTTACTTATAGACAGACACTTCCTGTTACTTATAGATAGACACTTCCTGTTACTTATAGATAGACACTTCCTGTTACTTATAGACAGACTCTTCCTGTTACTTATATATAGACACTTCCTGTTACTTATAGATAGACACTTCCTGTTACTTATAGACAGACACTTCCTGTTACTTATAGACAGACACTTCCTGTTACTTATAGACATACACTTCCTGTTACTTATAGACAGACACTTCCTGTTACTTATAGATAGACACGTCCTGTTACTTATAGACAGACACTTCCTGTTACTTATATATAGACACTTCTGGTTACTTATAGATAGACACTTCCTGTTACTTATAGACAGACACTTCCTGTTACTTATAGATAGACACTTCCTGTTACTCATAGATAGACACTTCCTGTTACTTATAGATAGACACTTCCTGTTACTTATAGACAGACACTTCCTGTTACTTATAGACAGACACTTCCTGTTACTTATAGACAGACACTTCCTGTTACTTATAGATAGACACTTCCTGTTACTTATAGACAGACACTTCCTGTTACTTATAGATAGACACTTCCTGTTGCTTATAGACAGACACTTCCTGTTACTTATAGATAGACACTTCCTGTTACTTATAGGGAGACACTTCCTGTTACTTATAGATAGACACTTCCTGTTACTTATAGACAGACACTTCCTGTTACTTATAGATAGACACTTCCTGTTACTTATAGACAGACACTTCCTGTTACTTATAGATAGACACTTCCTGTTACTTATAGACAGACACTTCCTGTTACTTATAGACAGACACGTCCTGTTACTTATAGATAGATACTTCCTGTTACTTATAGATAGACACTTCCTGTTACTTATAGACAGACACTTCCTGTTACTTATAGATAGACACTTCCTGTTACTTATAGACAGACACTTCCTGTTACTTATAGATAGACACTTCCTGTTACTTATAGACAGACACTTCCTGTTACTTATAGATAGATACTTCCTGTTACTTATAGACAGACACTTCCTGTTACTCATAGATATACACTTCCTGTTACTTATAGACAGACACTTCCTGTTACTTATAGATAGATACTTCCTGTTACTTATAGACAGACACTTCCTGTTACTCATAGATATACACTTCCTGTTACTTATAGACAGACACTTCCTGTTACTTATAGATAGACACTTCCTGTTACTTATAGACACTTCCTGTTACTCATAGATAGACACTTCCTGTTACTTATAGACAGACACTTCCTGTTACTCATAGATAGACACTTCCTGTTACTTATAGACAGACACTTCCTGTTACTTATAGACACTTCCTGTTACTCATAGATAGACACTTCCTGTTACTTATAGACAGACACTTCCTGTTACTCATAGATAGACACTTCCTGTTACTTATAGACAGACACTTCCTGTTACTTATAGATAGACACTTCCTGTTACTTATAGATACTTCCTGTTACTCATAGATAGACACTTCCTGTTCCACATAACCATCTTCCCTTACCCCGGTCACAAGGGGAGTTATGGCTGTTTTAAGATGAAATGTTCAACCCTGTTACGGTCATGGAAACATATATTTTATACAATTTAATCTTTGCTCTTTATGACAGAATGTTAAAATTAGGTGAAATAAAACCTTTTTTCGGACCAAGTTAAACTTCTCAAAAGGCACCAAATTAGCTGAACGACCCAATTAGAAGACTGGTGTGAGCATTCTGCTAGCCCTCCTAGTTCCCGAATGACACTCTATTCCCTATATAGTACACTACTTTTGACCAGAGCTTCAAAGGCCCTGGTCAAATGTAGTGCACTGTAAAGGGAATAGGGTACCCTTTGACTGTCAGCCGCTGTGACTCTCTCTCTCTCTCTCTCTCTCTCTCTCTCTCTCTCTCTCTCTCTCTCTCTCTCTCTCTCTCTCTCTCTCTCTGTCCTTGGCTCTGCAGTGTGCTGCCGTAGTTAGCATTTCTTTGTATCTGCCTCCAAGTGGTTGCGACTCAATTCATTCAGCATATTTCAAAAGAGAGAGTGAGAGAGAGGGGTTGATGGATGAAGGAGAAAGTAGAGCAGAACACTTGAAAGGAGAGCTTTCTGTTGTCCTAGAAGAGAGGGGTTGATGGATGAAGGAGAAAGTAGAGCAGAACACTTGAAAGGAGAGCTTTCTGTTGTCCTAGAAGAGAGGGGTTCCAAAGTGTTGTTGTTAATGAGGATGATGAATCTACCGCATCGGCTAGCGTCTGAACGGTTTGAACCAGACAAACTACGACCACTCTATGGGAAAGGGGAGACTCTCACCAACACGATGGTGGTCACCGTTTTGCTTTACGACCTCCACAAGTATCATGGGATCCGTCTGAAGTCGGTACCGTCTACGTGCCAACTTCTGTTCGTAGTGTCCGAACCGTTCGGGCTGAAAACTACTGTGACGCCACAGTGGAAATGGGAGACTCTCACCAACACCATGGTCCGTTTGGCTCTACAACTCACACACGTGTCAGAGAACTGGTCTGAAGTTACCGGTACCGGTTTACACGTGTCAGAGAACTAGTCTGACGGTACCGGGTACCGGTTTACACGTGTCAGAGAACTAGTCTGAAGGTACCGGTACCGGTTTAAAAGTGTCAGAGAACTAGTCTGACGGTACCGGGTACCGGTTTAAAAGTGTCAGAGAACTAGTCTGAAGGTACCGGTACCGGTTTAAAAGTGTCAGAGAACTAGTCTGAAGGTACCGGGTACCGGTTTACACGTGTCAGAGAACTAGTCTGAAGGTACCGGTACCGGTTTAAAAGTGTCAGGGAACTAGTCTGAAGGTACCGGTTTAAAACAATTTGTGGAAATATGAAGGTAGTTATGTGCCTAAAACCCTAAAAAAGTTAAAATGTGTAATAAAACCAAAAAACAATTATTTCTAATGTTTTTTTTTTTATATCTCCTAGATTTAGGACAGACACTTCAAAACCTTGTTTCTCATGATTTATTCTCATGATGTCTTTTTTTGTCTTTTCTGAAAGTCGTTATTCAATGCGTTTCTCTGGGCTATAGTAGTAAAGGCCAAATTCAACATTTTATCAAGTAATTGTTTTAATACATCATTTTCTATACCTAAAGGGATCCTTAAACTCTAACGAGCCATAGTATGAACAGCTTAAAACAACCAACGTCAGTCTAGAACCTTCTCATGCCGACGTTCTTCATCGTGACCGGAACCATCCTCCTCTCATCCTCCTCTATACAGTCATTTTGCTGAGTGCAGGGGAACGAGAGAGAGAGAGAGAGAGAGAGAGAGAGAGAGAGAGAGAGAGAGAGAGAGAGAGAGAGAGAGAGAGAGAGAGAGAGAGAGAGGTCAACAGGGGCTTGGCTCTGACAGCAGCCCCTCACCTTCTCCATTGTGTCTGGATACAAACATCCAATGTCCCGATGTAAAAGGCCAGCATCCCATTACTCATCTCATCTTTACTGCAGTGTTGGGCCAAGCCAGCAACACACACACACACATACACACACACACACACACACACACACACACACACACACACCAGTGACCTTCTATCGTACGACGTATGACACTGTGTTGTTGAAGAGGCTGTTGGTTAGTCTACTGTAGCTGTTAGAGGATGAGACCTGTAGGGGGACTCACATTGAGGTAAAGAGTCTGTTGGTTAGTCTACTGTAGCTGTTAGAGGATGGGACCTGTAGGGGGACTCACATTGAGGTAAAGAGTCTGTTGGTTAGTCTACTGTAGCTGTTAGAGGATATAACCTGTAGGGGGACTCACATTGAGGTAAAGAGGCTGTTGGTTAGTCTACTGTAGCTTTTAGAGGATGGGACCTGTAGGGGGACTCACATTGAGGTAAAGAGGCTGTTGGTTAGTCTACTGTAGCTGTTAGAGGATGGGGCCTGTAGGGGGACTCACATTGAGGTAAAGAGCCTGTTGGATAGTCTACTGTAGCTGTTAGAGGATGGGGCCTGTAGGGGGACTCACATTGAGGTAAAGAGCCTGTTGGTTAGTCTACTGTAGCTGTTAGGGGATGGGACCTGTAGGGGGACTCACATTGAGGTAAAGAGTCTGTTGGTTAGTCTACTGTAGCTGTTAGAGGATGAGACCTGTAGGGGGACTCACATTGAGGTAAAGAGCCTGTTGGTTAGTCTACTGTAGCTGTTAGAGGATGGGACCTGTAGGGGGACTCACATTGAGGTAAAGAGCCTGTTGGATAGTCTACTGTAGCTGTTAGAGGATGGGACCTGTAGGGGGACGGGGCCTGTTGGTTAGTCTACTGTAGCTGCTAGAGGATGGGGCCTGTAGGGGGACTCACATTGAGGTAAAGAGCCTGTTGGTTAGTCTACTGTAGCTGTTAGAGGATGGGGCCTGTAGGGGGACTCACATTGAGGTAAAGAGCCTGTTGGTTAGTCTACTGTAGCTGTTAGAGGATGGGGCCTGTAGGGGGACTCACATTGAGGTAAAGAGGCTGTTGACAATCTGCAAGGTGTCTATAAGTGGTTCCATGAACTGCACTGCACTCTGTGCGTGCGTGTTTGTGTGTGTGTGTTTACATTCAATGCCAGTCATGACCGATCACACGCTATCCCCTCTCAAAATGGTATAATCCTGTCAGTCTGCTACCCCCCTCTCATAATGGTATAATCCTTTCAATCTGCCATCCCCCTCTCATAATGGTATAATCCTTTCAATCTGCTATCCCCTCTCATAATGGTATAGTCCTTTCACTCTGCTACCCCTCTCTCATAATGGTATAATCCTATCACTCTGCCATCCCTTCTCATAATGGTATAATCCTGTCACTTTGTTATCCCCTCTCATAATGGTATAATCCTGTCACGCTGCTACCCCCTCTCATAATGGTATAATCCTGTCACTCTGCTATCCCTCTCTCATAATGGTATAATCCTATCACTCTGCTACCCCTCTCTCATAATGGTATAATCCTGTCAGTCTGCTATCTCCTCTCATAATGGTATAATCCTTTCACTCTGCTACCCCTCTCATAATGGTATAATCCTGTCACTATGCTACCCCCCTCTCATAATGGTATAATCTTGTCAGTCTGCTACCCCTCTCTCATAATGGTATAATCCTGTCACTCTGCTATCCCCTCTCATAATGGTATAATCCTGTAGGGGGACTCACATTGAGGTAAAGAGTCTGTTGGTTAGTCTACTGTAGCTGTTAGAGGATGGGGCCTGTAGGGGGACTCACATTGAGGTAAAGAGCCTGTTGGTTAGTCTACTGTAGCTGTTAGAGGATGGGACCTGTAGGGGGACTCACATTGAGGTAAAGGGGCTGTTGGTTAGTCTACTGTAGCTGTTAGAGGATGGGGCCTGTAGGGGGACTCACATTGAGGTAAAGAGGCTGTTGGTTAGTCTACTGTAGCTGTTAGAGGATGGGACCTGTAGGGGGACTCACATTGAGGTAAAGAGTCTGTTGGTTAGTCTACTGTAGCTTTTAGAGGATGAGACCTGTAGGGGGACTCACATTGAGGTAAAGAGCCTGTTGGTTAGTCTACTGTAGCTGTTAGAGGATGGGACCTGTAGGGGGACTCACATTGAGGTAAAGAGCCTGTTGGTTAGTCTACTGTAGCTGTTAGAGGATGGGACCTGTAGGGGACTCACATTGAGGTAAAGAGTCTGTTGGTTAGTCTACTGTAGCTGTTAGAGGATGGGACCTGTAGGGGGACTCACATTGAGGTAAAGAGGCTGTTGACAGTCTGCAAGCTGTCTATAAGTGGTTCCATGAACTGCTCTGTGTGTGTGTGTGTGTGTATACATCAGTATGTTTGTGTGTGTATCTACATTCAATGCCAGTCATGACCGATCACACTCTGCTACCCCCCTCTCATAATGGTATAATCCTGTCACTCTGCTACCCCCCTCTCATAATGGTATAATCCTATCACTCTGCTATGCCCTCTCATAATGGTATAATCCTGTCACCCTGCTATCCCCTCTCATAATGGTATAATCCTGTCACTCTGCTACCCCCCTCTCATAATGGTATAATCCTATCACTCTGCTATGCCCTCTCATAATGGTATAATCCTGTCACTCTGCTATCCCCTCTCCCTATCATAATGGTATAATCCTATCACTCTGCTGTCCCCTCTCCCTCTCATAATGGTATAATCCTGTCACTCTGCTATCCCCTCTCATAATGGTATAATCCTGTCACTCTGCTATCCCCTCTCATAATGGTATAATCCTATCACTCTGCTACCCCCCTCTCATAATGGTATAATCCTGTCACTCTGCTATCCCCTCTCCCTCTCATAATGGTATAATCCTATCACTCTGCTATCCCCTCTCAAAATGGTATAATCCTGTCACTCTGCTATCCCCTCTCATAATGGTATAATCCTTTCACTCTGCTATCCCCTCTCCCTCTCAAAATGGTATAATCCTGTCACTCTGCTATCCCCTCTCATAATGGTATAATCCTTTCACTCTGCTACCCCCTGTCCCTCTCATAATGGTATAATCCTATCACGCTGCTACCCCCTCTCATAATGGTATAATCCTATCACTCTGCTACCCCCCTCTCATAATGGTATAATCCTATCACTCTGCTACCCCCCTCTCATTATGGTATAATCCTATCACTCTGCTACCCCCTCTCGAAATGGTATAATCCTGTCACTCTGCTACCCCCCTCTCATAATGGTATAATCCTATCATTCTGCTACCCCCTCTCATAATTGTATAATCATATCACTCTGCTACCCCTCTCTCATAATGGTATAATCCTGTCACTCTGCTACCCCTCTCATAATGGTATAATCCTATCACTCTGCTACCCCCTCTCATAATGGTATAATCCTATCACTCTGCGCTACCCCCCTCTCATAATGGTATAATCCTGTCAGCCTGCTACCCCCCTCTCATAATGGTCATCTCTCTGCAGCTATGGGCCAAGTCATTGCTTTAGTCCCTCAGCCGATCCCTCAGCCGTTCCCTCAGTTGTTCCCTCAGTCCCTCAGCCGTTCCCTCAGCGGTTCCCTCAGTCGTTCCCTAAGTCGTTCCCTAAGTCCCTCAGCAGTTCCCTCAGTCCCTCAGCCGTTCCCTCAGTCCCTCAGCCGTTCCCTCAGTCCCTCAGCCGTTCCCTCAGTCCCTCAGCCGTTCCCTCAGTCCCTTAGCCGTTCCCACAGTCCCTCAGCCGTTCCCTCAGTCCCTCAGCCGTTCCCTCAGTCCCTCAGCCGTTCCCACAGTCCCTCAGCCGTTCCCTCAGTCCCTCAGCCGTTCCCTCAGTACCTCAGCCGTTCCCTGTACCTCAGCCGTTCCCTCAGTACCTCAGCCGTTCCCTCAGTCCCTCAGCCGTTCCCTCAGCCGTTCCCTCAGTCCCTCAGTCATACCCTCAGTCCCTTAGCCGTTCCCTCAGTCCCTCAGTCGTTCCCTCAGTCCCTCAGCCGTTCCCACAGTCCCTCAGCCGTTCCCTCAGTCCCTCAGCCGTTCCCTCAGTCCCTCAGCCGTTCCCTCAGTCCCTCAGCCGTTCCCTCAGTCCCTCAGCCGTTCCCTCAGTCCCTCAGCCGTTCCCTCAGTCCCTCAGCCGTTCCCTCAGTCCCTCAGTCGTTCCCTCGGTCCCTCAGCCTTGTGAATTGACGGGGGATAAACAGTAGAGTCATTGTATATGGAGACCTAAAATCACACAGAGAAAACAAGTCAATCTTCTCCTTTGACTAAAGCAGTAAACTGTACATATTGGAATGTGTCTAAACTCTAGTCATCAACTCTGACAAACCCCTTTTATGAAGCGTTCAATAACAGGAAGTGGAAATAGGCAGGAGCGGTGGCGTAACCAACAACAACACCTATCGTCTCGCGTAACGTTGAACACTTCCTGAGGTCGCTCTTCCCCAGGAAGCCCGGTGCTATTTTGGTATTCACTGTCAGCATCATGTCTTTCTCCGAGGTCTCCCTGTCTTTTTAGTCTGAACCTCGTCTCTCATAGCTTATCTATATTTGTATATGTTGTTATACGTAGAGAAGCGGAACTGTTCATCTGTAACATACATGTTGTAATTTTGAAAACCCGACCCGAGGCGACACAGTGACGGGTTTCGATAATAGTCTGGGGACTCAAATCAAATCTCCCAACAAGTCATGAGGCAGACAAGCCAGAAGGTCACTATTCAAAACCAAAGTTTGCTAAATGAATGTAGTGGTTTTTTATCAGGATAAGACCCAGACGCAGACAGTTCTAAATAACAAACGGTTATTTACAAAACGGAGGGCAGGCAGAGGTCAATAATCCAGGGGAGAGTCCGTAAGGTACAGGATGGCAGGCGGGGTCAAGACAAGCAGGGGTCAGTAATCCAGGGAAGAGTCCGTATAAAGAGTCAAGACAAGCAGGGGTCAGTAATCCAGGGAAGAGTCCGTATAAAGAGTCAAGACAAGCAGGGGTCAGTAATCCAGGGAAAAGTCCGTAAGGTACAGGACAGCAGGCGGGGTCAGGGTCATGGCAGGGGTCAGTAATCCAGGGAAAAGTCCGTAAGGTACAGAACGGCAGGCGGGGTCAAGACAAGCAGAGGTCAATAATCCAGGGCAGTGTCAAGGGGTACAGGACGGCTGGCGGGGTCAGGGTCATGGCAGGCGGGGTCAGGGTCACGGCAGGCGGGGTCAAAAACCGTGAGAACTAGAAAACATGAAATAACGTGAAACAGGAGTATGGGAGAAAAACCGCTGGTAGGCTTGACAAGACAAACTGGCAACAGACAAACAGAGAACACAGGTGTAAATACCCAGGGGATAATGGGGGAAAACGGACAACACCTGGAGGGGGGAGGAGACAAGCACAAAGACAGGTGAAACAGATCCGGGTGTGACAGGTTGGAAGGAAAATATAAATTAATTCAGCTCGGTCGTAGGCAGCGCCATGTTGGGTTCTATTTGAGCACGCCGTTTCAACGCTCTTACTTCCACTCTCGTCATTCCCGATCTATTCCAAAAATACTATGATGCATTTTTTGCATAATATGATGCAAAACACACCATCACGTGATGCAAAATGAATCACAACGGCTGTATTTCTGTATTTTGAAAACTATATATATAAATATTGAGTACTTTATTGCTGACATTCAAAACATTGTGTGATTATATCAAACAATGGACTAATGAAACAAATACCAAAATACACTCATTAAAAATATACCCTCGTGATCTCCATCTTGGTAGCTGCCATTTTGTATTTTATTCAAGTGAATAAAACTAGTGATATCAGGTTTTACAGACTATACATGTTGTTGTGTTGTCGATGTACAGCACCTCTGTATCAGTTAGTGTGTAAACTTTATATTTATTTAAAAATATAAAATAAACCTATTTTAAAATCCAGGACAAACTTTATAGGCTCTACGGTAATGTTAAACAACATACCTGGTATCAGGCCTCAATCTAATCTCTACTACCAGGGAAGATGCCAGTGTAATATAAATCAGGGAAGATGCCAGTGTAATAGATAGCAGGGAAGATGCCAGTGTAATATAAACCAGGGAAGATGCCAGTATAATGGATATCAGGGAAGATGCCAGTATAATAGATATCAGGGAAGATGCCAGTGTAATAGATATCAGGGAAGATGCCAGTGTAATATAAATCAGGGAAGATGCCAGTGTAATAGAAATCAGGGAAGATGCCAGTGTATTAGAAATCAGGGAAGATGCCAGTGTAATAGATATCAGGGAAGATGCCAGTGTAATAGATATCAGGGAAGATGCCAGTGTAATATAAATCAGGGAAGATGCCAGTGTAATAGATATCAGGGAAGATGCCAGTGTAATATAAATCAGGGAAGATGCCAGTGAAATAGAAACCAGGGAAGATGCCAGTGTAATAGATAGCAGGGAAAATGCCAGTATAATGGAAATCAGGGAAGATGCCAGTGTAATAGATAGAAGGGAAGATGCCAGTGTAATAGATAGAAGGGAAGATGCCAGTGTAATATAAATCAGGGAAGATGCCAGTGTAACAGATAGCAGGGAAGATGCCAGTGTAATAGATAGAAGGGAAGATGCCAGTGTAATATAAATCAGGGAAGATGCCAGTGTAATAGATAGCAGGGAAGATGTCAGTGTAATAGATATCAGGGAAGATGCCAGTGTAATATAAATCAGGGAAGATGCCAGTGTAATATAAATCAGGGAAGATGCCAGTGTAATATAAATCAGGGAAGATGCCAGTGTAATAGAAATCAGGGATGATGCCAGTGTAACAGAAACCAGGGAAGATGCCAGTGTAATAGATAGCAGGGAAGATGCCAGTGTAATAGATATCAGGGAAGATGCCAGTATAATATAAATCAGGGAAGATGCCAGTGTAATAGATATCAGGGAAGATGCCAGTGTAATAGATATCAGGGAAGATGCCAGTGTAATAGATATCAGGGAAGATGCCAGTATAATATAAATCAGGGAAGATGCCAGTGTAATAGATATCAGGGAAGATGCCAGTGTAATAGATATCAGGGAAGATGTCAGTGTAATATAAATCAGGGAAGATGCCAGTGTAATAGATATCAGGGAAGATGCCAGTGTAATATAAATCAGGGAAGATGCCAGTGTAATAGATAGCAGGGAAGATGCCAGTGTAATATAAATCAGGGAAGATGCCAGTGTAATAGATAGCAGGGAAGATGCCAGTGTAATATAAATCAGGGAAGATGCCAGTATAATATAAATCAGGGAAGATGCCAGTATAATAGATATCAGGGAAGATGCCAGTGTAATATAAACCAGGGAAGATGCCAGTGTAATATAAATCAGGGAAGATGCCAGTGTAATAGAAATCAGGGAAGATGCCAGTGTAATATAAATCAGGGAAGATGCCAGTGTAATAGATATCAGGGAAGATGCCAGTGTAATAGATATCAGGGAAGATGCCAGTGTAATATAAACCAGGGAAGATGCCAGTGTAATATAAATCAGGGAAGATGCCAGTGTAATAGATATCAGGGAAGATGCCAGTGTAATATAAATCAGGGAAGATGCCAGTGTAATAGAAATCAGGGAAGATGCCAGTGTAATAGATATCAGGGAAGATGCCAGTGTAATATAAATCAGGGAAGATGCCAGTGTAATAGATATCAGGGAAGATGCCAGTGTAATATAAACCAGGGAAGATGCCAGTGTAATAGATATCAGGGAAGATGCCAGTGTAATAGATATCAGGGAAGATGCCAGTGTAATAGATATCAGGGAAGATGCCAGTGTAATGGAGTAGGTGTGTAGAAACCAATATATCACTGTCAGTCCTGGGTAGAAAATAGTTCACGCTGCGCTTTTCTCCGCTTGGTGACGTCTTTATTTTAACTCTCCAAACTGTGTTCGGTTTGCATCCCGAATGGCACACTGTAACCAATATGGGGACCCAAATGGACTCTGGTCTAAAGTAGTGCACTATACAGGGAACAAGGTACGAACTGGGACGTACTAAGACACACCCCCCTCCGACCAAACGAAGAAAACACGGTTCTTCTCAAAGGAGATACCTTGAAAGTAACACTGGAGGCCAGATAGAGTTCTGTCACTGTCAGTGTGAGAAGGAACACAGGCAGGTAGTGGTGGTGATGGTGCTGGTGGTGTGTGTGTGTGTGTGTGTGTGTGTGTGTGTGTGTGTGTGTGTGTGTGTGTGTGTGTGTGTGTGTGTGTGTGTGTGTGTGTGTGTGTGTGTGTGTGTGTGTGTGTGCGCGCGCATGATGCAGGATTATTTTGTGCTACATCAAAGGAGAGAGAGAGAGAGAGAGAGAGAGAGAGAGAGAGAGAGAGAGAGAGAGAGAGAGAGAGAGAGAGAGAGAGAGAGAGAGAGAGAGAGAGAGAGAGAGAGAGAGAGAGAGAGAGAGAGAGAGAGAGAGAGAGAGAGAGAGAGAGAGCATTACCAAGGAGAGGCTGTATCCTGCTGACAGAGACACTATTGACATAAAACTATGACAAGAACTCCTTTTGTTGTTTCATGGATGAAAAATATGTAAGTTCCTCCGTGTCCTGCCTGCCTGTCTCTCTTTCTCTCTCTCTCTCTCTCTCTCTGTCTCTCTCTCTCTGTCTCTGTCTCTGTCTCTCTCTCTCTCTCTCTCTCTCTGTCTCTCTCTCTGTCTCTCTCTCTCTCTGTCTCTCTCTCTGTCTCTGTCTCTCTGTCTCTCTCTCTCTTTTTCTCTCTCTCTCTTTCTCTCTCTCTCTCTCTCTCTCTCTCTCTCTCTATCCATCTCTCTTTTTCTTTAATATACTGTGTGTGACTTACTCTCCTAAGCCTTGCATAATCATTTTAAAGTAGTCAGTCTTAATCTCATCATCCCTCGACTTAATCTCATCATACCTATTCTTTAAATCCCCTCAGAGAGAGAGAGAGAGAGAGACAGAGAGACAGAGAGAGACACACAGAGACACAGAGACACAGAGACACAGATACACAGAGACACAGAGAGAGAGAGAGAGAGAGAGAGAGAGAGAGAGAGAGAGAGAGAGAGAGAGAGAGAGAGAGAGAGAGAGAGAGAGAGAGAGAGAGAGAGAGAGAGAGAGAGAGAGAGACAGAGAAAGGAATACTGCCTCTGCATTCCAAATGGCACACTCTTCCCTGTATAGTGCACTACTTATGAAACAAAAGTCAAAACATGTGATTAAATGTAGTGCACTACCTAGGGATGAGAGGGTGCCGTTTGGGTTATGAATAGGGCTCGGCATCACCAGTTATAACCAACATAATGTTTATAGGGGGCTTTCTGTCTGTCTACGCTCTCTGAATAACATTCTATTTGTGTTTCCTCGTCCGTAATCCTAGATTAGATTTTTATTCGTCTCCCTGGTCGATAATCTGACTAAACACAAAGACAGCTGTGCAGGTATTCAACGTACGCAGGTTAGCCACCATGTACTAGCCAAATGCATTCTGGGATTTTGGTTGTCTGCAGGAGAAATGGTTTATTTGAAAGATCGGTCGACTGAGAATAATCTAAAAAAAGATAATAAACTGCATTATCTCGAATCTAAAAACATGATAATAAACTACATTATATCAAATCTAAAAACAGGATAATAAACGGCATTATCTCATATCTAAAAACATGATAATAAACTGCATTATCTCATATATAAAAACAGGATAATAAACTGCATTATCTCATATCTAAAACAGGATAATAAACTGCATTATCTCATATTTAAAAACAGGATAATAAACTGCATTATCTCATATTTAAAAACAGGATAATAAACTGCATTATCTCATATTTAAAACAGGGTAATAAACTGTATTAACTCGTATCTAAAACAGGATAATAAACTGCATTATCTCATATCTAAAACAGGATAAAAAACTGCATTATCTCATATCTATAAACAGGATATTAAACTGCATTATCTCATATCCAAACACAGGATAATAAACTGCATTATCTCATATCTAAAAACAGGATAATAAACTGCATTATCTCATATCTAAAACAGGATAATAAACTGCATTATCTCATATCTAAAAAAAAAAAAAAAAAAAGGATAATAAACTGCATTATCTCATATCTAAACACAGGATAATAAACTGCATTATCTCATATCTAAAACAGGATAATAAACTGCATTATCTCATATCTAAACACAGGATAATAAACTGCATTATCTCATATCTAAAACAGGATAATAAACTGCATTATCTCATATCTAAAACAGGATAATAAACTGCATTATCTCATATCTAAAACAGGATAATAAACTGCATTATCTCACATCTAAAACAGGATAATAAACTGCATTATCTCATATCTAAAACAGGATAATAAACTGCATTATCTCATATCTAAACAGGATAATAAACTGCATTATCTCATATCTAAAGCAGGATATTAAACTGTAGTAACTCATATCTATTAACATGGTAATAAACTGTAGTAACTCGTATCTATTAACATGGTAATAAACTGTAGTAACTCGTATCTATTAACATGGTATTAAACTGTAGTAACTCGTATCTCTTAACATGGTAATAAACTGTATTAGCTCTAAAAGCAGGAGTGTAGCTAAACACAAAAGGGAAATCCCTCCCTCTCCCCCACCATTCTTCCATCCCTCCCTCTCTCTCCCCACCATTCTTCCATCCCTCCCTCCCTCTCCCCCACCATTCTTCCATCCCTCCCTCCCTCTCCCCCACCATTCTTCCATCCCTCCCTCCCTCTCCCCCACCATTCTTCCATCCCTCCCTCTCTCTCCCCACCATTCTTCCATCCCTCCCTCCCTCTCCCCCACCATTCTTCCATCCCTCCCTCTCTCTCCCCACCATTCTTCCATCCCTCCCTCTCTCTCCCCACCATTCTTCCATCCCTCCCTCTCTCTCCCCACCATTCTTCCATCCCTCCCTCTCTCTCCCCACCATCCCTCCCTCCCTCCCTCCCTCCCTCCCTCCCTCCCTCCCTCCCTCCCTCCCTCTCCTACACCGTTCCTCAGTCCCTCCCACCCTCTCCCCCTCAAACCTTCCCTCCCTCCCTCTCCTACACCGTTCCTCCACCTCTTTGCTTCTCTGCTCCTCTGTTTTTCTCCTACCTGGAGTGTAGCACTGCTCTGCAGAATCAGGTGATTCAGACCTCTCACTCTGTGTCAATCAGAGAGGCTGCTGGGTCACGCTGAGTCCTGCACTACTATTGGATCAGATCTCAGTCAGAAGAGATGGAGGAGAGAGAGAGAGAGAGAGAGAGAGGCAGAGAGAGATGGAGAAATAAAAAGACGGGAGGGTCACATCTATGTGATGAATGGGTCACCCCCCCCCCCCCCTCCCCAGCCTGCAGGTATTTGAGATCTGTCTCCAGTCTGCGAGGTGCAGGTGGTTTTCAGCCCAGTCAGAGCCAGAGCTGCTGCAGCAGGGCTGTAGTTTTCTGGGGTCTGCTGACTCCTGTACTTCCTGTTCCCCTGGAGAGCAGAGACCTGGACATAAAAATAGAGCTGTAGACCTGATCGCCATCGGCCAGATTCAACGGGCCGGTCTATACTAATACCAGCTGAACATTGGTACTATTCTGTGGAGTGGTGCATGTATGTACTCTGTATATGTGTGTGTGTGTGTGTGTGTGTGTGTTTGTCAGAGTGTGTGTGTCAAAGGGTGTGTGTGTTCAGAGTGTGAATGGGTGTTAGAATTTGTGTGAGTGTCTTAGCTGGTCATAATATCACCCAGATTGTCTGCAGCCAGGTGATGAGGTCATCCTCTACAGTGAATAACAGTGAAGACATCAACACTATGAAATAACACATATGGAATCATGTAGTAACCAACAACAGTGTTAAACAAATCTAAATATATTGAGCCTATATTGAGACCAAACTCTTTATACAATGTAAAGAAAATTGAAAAAATAAAGAAAACCCCTTTTAGTCTTTTGACTGGTAATGTATTAAATGTGCTATTTCCATTTATTATATATGTTTTTTTTGTTAAATTTGCAAAAATGTCATAACACCTGTTTTTGCTTTGTCATTATGGTGTATTGTGATGTCATTGTGGGGTATTGGTCATTATGGGGTATTGTGATGTCATTATGAGGTATTGTGATGTCATTATGGGGTATTGTGATGTCATTATGTGGTATTGTGATGTCATTATGTGGTATTGTGATGTCATTATGTGGTATTGTGATGTCATTATGGGGTATTCTGTGTAGATTTATGAGGGGAAAAACAATTGAATCCATAGAATAAGGCTGTAAGGTAACGACATCTGGAAAAAGTCAAGGGGTCTGAGTACCGTATCTATAGTTACCAGTGTAAAGAGTCCCACTAACTCAGACAAGTGATGAGGTCATCCTCTGTATCTATAGTTACCAGTGTAAAGATTCCCACTAACTCAGCCAAGTGATGAGGTCATCCTCTATATCTATAGTTACCAGTGTAAAGAGTCCCACTAACTCAGACAAGTGATGAGGTCATCCTCTATATCTATAGTTACCAGTGTAAAGAGTCCCACTAACTCAGACAAGTGATGAGGTCATCCTCTGTATCTATAGTTACCAGTGTAAAGAGTCCCACTAACTCAGTAAAGTGATGAGGTCATCCTCTATATCTATAGTTACCAGTGTAAAGATTCCCACTAACTCAGCCAAGTGATGAGGTCATCCTCTATATCTATAGTTACCAGTGTAAAGATTCCCACTAACTCAGTAAAGTGATGAGGTCATCCTCTGTATCTATAGTTACCAGTGTAAAGAGTCCCACTAACTAAGTAAAGTGATGAGGTCATCCTCTGTATCTAGAGTTACCAGTGTAAAGAGTCCCACTAACTCAGTAAAGTGATGAGGTCATCCTCTGTATCTATAGTTACCAGTGTAAAGATTCCCACTAACTCAGTAAAGTGATGAGGTCATCCTCTGTATCTATAGTTACCAGTGTAAAGATTCCCACTAACTCAGTAAAGTGATGAGGTCATCCTCTGTATCTATAGTTACCAGTGTAAAGATTCCCACTAACTCAGTACAAGTGATGAGGTCATCCTCTGTATCTATAGTTACCAGTGTAAAGATTCCCACTAACTCAGTAAAGTGATGAGGTCATCCTCTGTATCTATAGTTACCAGTGTAAAGAGTCCCACTAACTCAGTAAAGTGATGAGGTCATCCTCTGTATCTATAGTTACCAGTGTAAAGATTCCCACTAACTCAGTAAAGTGATGAGGTCATCCTCTGTATCTATAGTTACCAGTGTAAAGATTCCCACTAACTCAGTAAAGTGATGAGGTCATCCTCTGTATCTATAGTTACCAGTGTAAAGATTCCCACTAACTCAGACAAGTGATGAGGTCATCCTCTGTATCTAGAGTTACCAGTGTAAAGATTCCCACTAACTCAGACAAGTGATGAGGTCATCCTCTGTATCTAGAGTTACCAGTGTAAAGATTCCCACTAACTCAGACAAGTGATGAGGTCATCCTCTGTATCTAGAGTTACCAGTGTAAAGATTCCCACTAACTCAGACAAGTGATGAGGTCATCCTCTATATCTATAGTTACCAGTGTAAAGAGTCCCACTAACTCAGACAAGTGATGAGGTCATCCTCTGTATCTAGAGTTACCAGTGTAAAGATTCCCACTAACTCAGACAAGTGATGAGGTCATCCTCTGTATCTAGAGTTACCAGTGTAAAGATTCCCACTAACTCAGACAAGTGATGAGGTCATCCTCTGTATCTAGAGTTACCAGTGTAAAGATTCCCACTAACTCAGACAAGTGATGAGGTCATCCTCTGTATCTAGAGTTACCAGTGTAAAGATTCCCACTAACTCAGACAAGTGATGAGGTCATCCTCTGTATCTATAGTTACCAGTGTAAAGAGTCCCACTAACTCAGACAAGTGATGAGGTCATCCTCTGTATCTATAGTTACCAGTGTAAAGAGTCCCACTAACTCAAACAAGTGATGAGGTCATCCTCTGTATCTATAGTTACCAGTGTAAAGATTCCCACTAACTCAGTAAAGTGATGAGGTCATCCTCTGTATCTATAGTTACCAGTGTAAAGAGTCCCACTAACTCAGCCAAGTGATGAGGTCATCCTCTGTATCTATAGTTACCAGTGTAAAGAGTCCCACTAACTCAGCCAAGTGATGAGGTCATCCTCTGTATCTATAGTTACCAGTGTAAAGATTCCCACTAACTCAGTAAAGTGATGAGGTCATCCTCTGTATCTATAGTTACCAGTGTAAAGATTCCCACTAACTCAGTAAAGTGATGAGGTCATCCTCTGTATCTCTAGTTACCAGTGTAAAGATTCCCACTAACTCAGTAAAGTGATGAGGTCATCCTCTGTATCTATAGTTACCAGTGTAAAGAGTCCCACTAACTCAGTAAAGTGATGAGGTCATCCTCTGTATCTATAGTTACCAGTGTAAAGAGTCCCACTAACTAAGTAAAGTGATGAGGTCATCCTCTGTATCTAGAGTTACCAGTGTAAAGAGTCCCACTAACTCAGTAAAGTGATGAGGTCATCCTCTGTATCTATAGTTACCAGTGTAAAGAGTCCCACTAACTAAGTAAAGTGATGAGGTCATCCTCTGTATCTAGAGTTACCAGTGTAAAGATTCCCACTAACTCAGTAAAGTGATGAGGTCATCCTCTGTATCTATAGTTACCAGTGTAAAGATTCCCACTAACTCAGTAAAGTGATGAGGTCATCCTCTGTATCTATAGTTACCAGTGTAAAGAGTCCCACTAACTCAGTAAAGTGATGAGGTCATCCTCTGTATCTATAGTTACCAGTGTAAAGATTCCCACTAACTCAGTAAAGTGATGAGGTCATCCTCTGTATCTATAGTTACCAGTGTAAAGATTCCCACTAACTCAGTAAAGTGATGAGGTCATCCTCTGTATCTAGAGTTACCAGTGTAAAGATTCCCACTAACTCAGTAAAGTGATGAGGTCATCCTCTGTATCTATAGTTACCAGTGTAAAGATTCCCACTAACTCAGACAAGTGATGAGGTCATCCTCTGTATCTAGAGTTACCAGTGTAAAGATTCCCACTAACTCAGACAAGTGATGAGGTCATCCTCTGTATCTAGAGTTACCAGTGTAAAGATTCCCACTAACTCAGACAAGTGATGAGGTCATCCTCTGTATCTAGAGTTACCAGTGTAAAGATTCCCACTAACTCAGACAAGTGATGAGGTCATCCTCTATATCTATAGTTACCAGTGTAAAGAGTCCCACTAACTCAGACAAGTGATGAGGTCATCCTCTGTATCTAGAGTTACCAGTGTAAAGATTCCCACTAACTCAGACAAGTGATGAGGTCATCCTCTGTATCTAGAGTTACCAGTGTAAAGATTCCCACTAACTCAGACAAGTGATGAGGTCATCCTCTGTATCTATAGTTACCAGTGTAAAGAGTCCCACTAACTCAGACAAGTGATGAGGTCATCCTCTGTATCTATAGTTACCAGTGTAAAGAGTCCCACTAACTCAGACAAGTGATGAGGTCATCCTCTGTATCTATAGTTACCAGTGTAAAGATTCCCACTAACTCAGTAAAGTGATGAGGTCATCCTCTGTATCTATAGTTACCAGTGTAAAGAGTCCCACTAACTCAGCCAAGTGATGAGGTCATCCTCTGTATCTATAGTTACCAGTGTAAAGAGTCCCACTAACTCAGCCAAGTGATGAGGTCATCCTCTGTATCTATAGTTACCAGTGTAAAGAGTCCCACTAACTAAGTAAAGTGATGAGGTCATCCTCTGTATCTAGAGTTACCAGTGTAAAGAGTCCCACTAACTCAGTAAAGTGATGAGGTCATCCTCTGTATCTATAGTTACCAGTGTAAAGATTCCCACTAACTCAGTAAAGTGATGAGGTCATCCTCTGTATCTATAGTTACCAGTGTAAAGATTCCCACTAACTCAGTAAAGTGATGAGGTCATCCTCTGTATCTATAGTTACCAGTGTAAAGAGTCCCACTAACTCAGTAAAGTGATGAGGTCATCCTCTGTATCTATAGTTACCAGTGTAAAGATTCCCACTAACTCAGTAAAGTGATGAGGTCATCCTCTGTATCTATAGTTACCAGTGTAAAGAGTCCCACTAACTCAGTAAAGTGATGAGGTCATCCTCTGTATCTATAGTTACCAGTGTAAAGATTCCCACTAACTCAGTAAAGTGATGAGGTCATCCTCTGTATCTATAGTTACCAGTGTAAAGATTCCCACTAAATCAGCCAAGTGATGAGGTCATCCTCTGTATCTATAGTTACCAGTGTAAAGATTCCCACTAACTCAGACAAGTGATGAGGTCATCCTCTGTATCTATAGTTACCAGTGTAAAGATTCCCACTAACTCAGTAAATTGATGAGGTCATCCTCTATATCTATAGTTACCAGTGTAAAGATTCCCACTAACTCAGCCAAGTGATGAGGTCATCCTCTATATCTATAGTTACCAGTGTAAAGATTCCCACTAACTCAGCCAAGTGATGAGGTCATCCTCTATATCTATAGTTACCAGTGTAAAGATTCCCACTAACTCAGTAAATTGATGAGGTCATCCTCTATATCTATAGTTACCAGTGTAAAGATTCCCACTAACTCAGCCAAGTGATGAGGTCATCCTCTATATCTATAGTTACCAGTGTAAAGATTCCCACTAACTCAGTAAAGTGATGAGGTCATCCTCTGTATCTATAGTTACCAGTGTAAAGAGTCCCACTAACTAAGTAAAGTGATGAGGTCATCCTCTGTATCTAGAGTTACCAGTGTAAAGAGTCCCACTAACTCAGTAAAGTGATGAGGTCATCCTCTGTATCTATAGTTACCAGTGTAAAGATTCCCACTAACTCAGTAAAGTGATGAGGTCATCCTCTGTATCTATAGTTACCAGTGTAAAGATTCCCACTAACTCAGTAAAGTGATGAGGTCATCCTCTGTATCTATAGTTACCAGTGTAAAGATTCCCACTAACTCAGTAAAGTGATGAGGTCATCCTCTGTATCTATAGTTACCAGTGTAAAGATTCCCACTAACTCAGTAAAGTGATGAGGTCATCCTCTGTATCTATAGTTACCAGTGTAAAGAGTCCCACTAACTCAGTAAAGTGATGAGGTCATCCTCTGTATCTATAGTTACCAGTGTAAAGATTCCCACTAACTCAGTAAAGTGATGAGGTCATCCTCTGTATCTATAGTTACCAGTGTAAAGATTCCCACTAACTCAGTAAAGTGATGAGGTCATCCTCTGTATCTATAGTTACCAGTGTAAAGATTCCCACTAACTCAGACAAGTGATGAGGTCATCCTCTGTATCTAGAGTTACCAGTGTAAAGATTCCCACTAACTCAGACAAGTGATGAGGTCATCCTCTGTATCTAGAGTTACCAGTGTAAAGATTCCCACTAACTCAGACAAGTGATGAGGTCATCCTCTGTATCTAGAGTTACCAGTGTAAAGATTCCCACTAACTCAGACAAGTGATGAGGTCATCCTCTATATCTATAGTTACCAGTGTAAAGAGTCCCACTAACTCAGACAAGTGATGAGGTCATCCTCTGTATCTAGAGTTACCAGTGTAAAGATTCCCACTAACTCAGACAAGTGATGAGGTCATCCTCTGTATCTAGAGTTACCAGTGTAAAGATTCCCACTAACTCAGACAAGTGATGAGGTCATCCTCTGTATCTAGAGTTACCAGTGTAAAGATTCCCACTAACTCAGACAAGTGATGAGGTCATCCTCTGTATCTAGAGTTACCAGTGTAAAGATTCCCACTAACTCAGACAAGTGATGAGGTCATCCTCTGTATCTATAGTTACCAGTGTAAAGAGTCCCACTAACTCAGACAAGTGATGAGGTCATCCTCTGTATCTATAGTTACCAGTGTAAAGAGTCCCACTAACTCAGACAAGTGATGAGGTCATCCTCTGTATCTATAGTTACCAGTGTAAAGATTCCCACTAACTCAGTAAAGTGATGAGGTCATCCTCTGTATCTATAGTTACCAGTGTAAAGAGTCCCACTAACTCAGCCAAGTGATGAGGTCATCCTCTGTATCTATAGTTACCAGTGTAAAGAGTCCCACTAACTCAGCCAAGTGATGAGGTCATCCTCTGTATCTATAGTTACCAGTGTAAAGAGTCCCACTAACTAAGTAAAGTGATGAGGTCATCCTCTGTATCTAGAGTTACCAGTGTAAAGAGTCCCACTAACTCAGTAAAGTGATGAGGTCATCCTCTGTATCTATAGTTACCAGTGTAAAGATTCCCACTAACTCAGTAAAGTGATGAGGTCATCCTCTGTATCTATAGTTACCAGTGTAAAGATTCCCACTAACTCAGTAAAGTGATGAGGTCATCCTCTGTATCTCTAGTTACCAGTGTAAAGATTCCCACTAACTCAGTAAAGTGATGAGGTCATCCTCTGTATCTATAGTTACCAGTGTAAAGAGTCCCACTAACTCAGTAAAGTGATGAGGTCATCCTCTGTATCTATAGTTACCAGTGTAAAGAGTCCCACTAACTAAGTAAAGTGATGAGGTCATCCTCTGTATCTAGAGTTACCAGTGTAAAGAGTCCCACTAACTCAGTAAAGTGATGAGGTCATCCTCTGTATCTATAGTTACCAGTGTAAAGAGTCCCACTAACTAAGTAAAGTGATGAGGTCATCCTCTGTATCTAGAGTTACCAGTGTAAAGATTCCCACTAACTCAGTAAAGTGATGAGGTCATCCTCTGTATCTATAGTTACCAGTGTAAAGATTCCCACTAACTCAGTAAAGTGATGAGGTCATCCTCTGTATCTATAGTTACCAGTGTAAAGAGTCCCACTAACTCAGTAAAGTGATGAGGTCATCCTCTGTATCTATAGTTACCAGTGTAAAGATTCCCACTAACTCAGTAAAGTGATGAGGTCATCCTCTGTATCTATAGTTACCAGTGTAAAGATTCCCACTAACTCAGTAAAGTGATGAGGTCATCCTCTGTATCTAGAGTTACCAGTGTAAAGATTCCCACTAACTCAGTAAAGTGATGAGGTCATCCTCTGTATCTATAGTTACCAGTGTAAAGATTCCCACTAACTCAGACAAGTGATGAGGTCATCCTCTGTATCTAGAGTTACCAGTGTAAAGATTCCCACTAACTCAGACAAGTGATGAGGTCATCCTCTGTATCTAGAGTTACCAGTGTAAAGATTCCCACTAACTCAGACAAGTGATGAGGTCATCCTCTGTATCTAGAGTTACCAGTGTAAAGATTCCCACTAACTCAGACAAGTGATGAGGTCATCCTCTATATCTATAGTTACCAGTGTAAAGAGTCCCACTAACTCAGACAAGTGATGAGGTCATCCTCTGTATCTAGAGTTACCAGTGTAAAGATTCCCACTAACTCAGACAAGTGATGAGGTCATCCTCTGTATCTAGAGTTACCAGTGTAAAGATTCCCACTAACTCAGACAAGTGATGAGGTCATCCTCTGTATCTATAGTTACCAGTGTAAAGAGTCCCACTAACTCAGACAAGTGATGAGATCATCCTCTGTATCTATAGTTACCAGTGTAAAGAGTCCCACTAACTCAGACAAGTGATGAGGTCATCCTCTGTATCTATAGTTACCAGTGTAAAGATTCCCACTAACTCAGTAAAGTGATGAGGTCATCCTCTGTATCTATAGTTACCAGTGTAAAGAGTCCCACTAACTCAGCCAAGTGATGAGGTCATCCTCTGTATCTATAGTTACCAGTGTAAAGAGTCCCACTAACTCAGCCAAGTGATGAGGTCATCCTCTGTATCTAGAGTTACCAGTGTAAAGAGTCCCACTAACTCAGCCAAGTGATGAGGTCATCCTCTGTATCTAGAGTTACCAGTGTAAAGAGTCCCACTAACTCAGCCAAGTGATGAGGTCATCCTCTATATCTAGAGTTACCAGTGTAAAGAGTCCCACTAACTCAGACAAGTGATGAGGTCATCCTCTATATCTATAGTTACCAGTGTAAAGAGTCCCACTAACTCAGACAAGTGATGAGGTCATCCTCTATATCTAGAGTTACCAGTGTAAAGAGTCCCACTAACTCAGACAAGTGATGAGGTCATCCTCTATATCTAGAGTTACCAGTGTAAAGAGTCCCACTAACTCAGACAAGTGATGAGGTCATCCTCTATATCTAGAGTTACCAGTGTAAAGATTCCCACTAACTCAGTAAAGTGGTGAGGTCATCCTCTATATCTAGAGTTACCAGTGTAAAGAGTCCCACTAACTCAGACAAGTGATGAGGTCATCCTCTGTATCTAGAGTTACCAGTGTAAAGATTCCCACTAACTCAGACAAGTGATGAGGTCATCCTCTGTATCTAGAGTTACCAGTGTAAAGATTCCCACTAACTCAGACAAGTGATGAGGTCATCCTCTGTATCTAGAGTTACCAGTGTAAAGATTCCCACTAACTCAGACAAGTGATGAGGTCATCCTCTGTATCTATAGTTACCAGTGTAAAGAGTCCCACTAACTCAGACAAGTGATGAGGTCATCCTCTGTATCTATAGTTACCAGTGTAAAGAGTCCCACTAACTCAGACAAGTGATGAGGTCATCCTCTATATCTATAGTTACCAGTGTAAAGATTCCCACTAACTCAGTAAAGTGGTGAGGTCATCCTCTATATCTAGAGTTACCAGTGTAAAGAGTCCCACTAACTCAGCCAAGTGATGAGGTCATCCTCTGTATCTATAGTTACCAGTGTAAAGAGTCCCACTAACTCAGCCAAGTGATGAGGTCATCCTCTGTATCTATAGTTACCAGTGTAAAGAGTCCCACTAACTAAGTAAAGTGATGAGGTCATCCTCTGTATCTAGAGTTACCAGTGTAAAGAGTCCCACTAACTCAGTAAAGTGATGAGGTCATCCTCTGTATCTATAGTTACCAGTGTAAAGATTCCCACTAACTCAGTAAAGTGATGAGGTCATCCTCTGTATCTATAGTTACCAGTGTAAAGATTCCCACTAACTCAGTAAAGTGATGAGGTCATCCTCTGTATCTCTAGTTACCAGTGTAAAGATTCCCACTAACTCAGTAAAGTGATGAGGTCATCCTCTGTATCTATAGTTACCAGTGTAAAGAGTCCCACTAACTCAGTAAAGTGATGAGGTCATCCTCTGTATCTATAGTTACCAGTGTAAAGAGTCCCACTAACTAAGTAAAGTGATGAGGTCATCCTCTGTATCTAGAGTTACCAGTGTAAAGAGTCCCACTAACTCAGTAAAGTGATGAGGTCATCCTCTGTATCTATAGTTACCAGTGTAAAGAGTCCCACTAACTAAGTAAAGTGATGAGGTCATCCTCTGTATCTAGAGTTACCAGTGTAAAGATTCCCACTAACTCAGTAAAGTGATGAGGTCATCCTCTGTATCTATAGTTACCAGTGTAAAGATTCCCACTAACTCAGTAAAGTGATGAGGTCATCCTCTGTATCTATAGTTACCAGTGTAAAGAGTCCCACTAACTCAGTAAAGTGATGAGGTCATCCTCTGTATCTATAGTTACCAGTGTAAAGATTCCCACTAACTCAGTAAAGTGATGAGGTCATCCTCTGTATCTATAGTTACCAGTGTAAAGATTCCCACTAACTCAGTAAAGTGATGAGGTCATCCTCTGTATCTAGAGTTACCAGTGTAAAGATTCCCACTAACTCAGTAAAGTGATGAGGTCATCCTCTGTATCTATAGTTACCAGTGTAAAGATTCCCACTAACTCAGACAAGTGATGAGGTCATCCTCTGTATCTAGAGTTACCAGTGTAAAGATTCCCACTAACTCAGACAAGTGATGAGGTCATCCTCTGTATCTAGAGTTACCAGTGTAAAGATTCCCACTAACTCAGACAAGTGATGAGGTCATCCTCTGTATCTAGAGTTACCAGTGTAAAGATTCCCACTAACTCAGACAAGTGATGAGGTCATCCTCTATATCTATAGTTACCAGTGTAAAGAGTCCCACTAACTCAGACAAGTGATGAGGTCATCCTCTGTATCTAGAGTTACCAGTGTAAAGATTCCCACTAACTCAGACAAGTGATGAGGTCATCCTCTGTATCTAGAGTTACCAGTGTAAAGATTCCCACTAACTCAGACAAGTGATGAGGTCATCCTCTGTATCTATAGTTACCAGTGTAAAGAGTCCCACTAACTCAGACAAGTGATGAGGTCATCCTCTGTATCTATAGTTACCAGTGTAAAGAGTCCCACTAACTCAGACAAGTGATGAGGTCATCCTCTGTATCTATAGTTACCAGTGTAAAGATTCCCACTAACTCAGTAAAGTGATGAGGTCATCCTCTGTATCTATAGTTACCAGTGTAAAGAGTCCCACTAACTCAGCCAAGTGATGAGGTCATCCTCTGTATCTATAGTTACCAGTGTAAAGAGTCCCACTAACTCAGCCAAGTGATGAGGTCATCCTCTGTATCTAGAGTTACCAGTGTAAAGAGTCCCACTAACTCAGCCAAGTGATGAGGTCATCCTCTGTATCTAGAGTTACCAGTGTAAAGAGTCCCACTAACTCAGCCAAGTGATGAGGTCATCCTCTATATCTAGAGTTACCAGTGTAAAGAGTCCCACTAACTCAGACAAGTGATGAGGTCATCCTCTATATCTATAGTTACCAGTGTAAAGAGTCCCACTAACTCAGACAAGTGATGAGGTCATCCTCTATATCTAGAGTTACCAGTGTAAAGAGTCCCACTAACTCAGACAAGTGATGAGGTCATCCTCTATATCTAGAGTTACCAGTGTAAAGAGTCCCACTAACTCAGACAAGTGATGAGGTCATCCTCTATATCTAGAGTTACCAGTGTAAAGAGTCCCACTAACTCAGTACAAGTGGTGAGGTCATCCTCTATATCTAGAGTTACCAGTGTAAAGATTCCCACTAACTCAGTAAAGTGGTGAGGTCATCCTCTGTATCTAGAGTTACCAGTGTAAAGATTCCCACTAACTCAGTAAAGTGATGAGGTCATCCTCTGTATCTAGAGTTACCAGTGTAAAGAGTCCCACTAACTCAGTACAAGTGATGAGGTCATCCTCTGTATCTATAGTTACCAGTGTAAAGAGTCCCACTAACTCAGTAAAGTGATGAGGTCATCCTCTGTATCTATAGTTACCAGTGTAAAGATTCCCACTAACTCAGTACAAGTGATGAGGTCATCCTCTGTATCTATAGTTACCAGTGTAAAGATTCCCACTAACTCAGTAAAGTGATGAGGTCATCCTCTGTATCTATAGTTACCAGTGTAAAGATTCCCACTAACTCAGACAAGTGATGAGGTCATCCTCTGTATCTAGAGTTACCAGTGTAAAGATTCCCACTAACTCAGACAAGTGATGAGGTCATCCTCTGTATCTAGAGTTACCAGTGTAAAGATTCCCACTAACTCAGACAAGTGATGAGGTCATCCTCTGTATCTAGAGTTACCAGTGTAAAGATTCCCACTAACTCAGACAAGTGATGAGGTCATCCTCTATATCTATAGTTACCAGTGTAAAGAGTCCCACTAACTCAGTAAAGTGATGAGGTCATCCTCTGTATCTATAGTTACCAGTGTAAAGAGTCCCACTAACTAAGTAAAGTGATGAGGTCATCCTCTGTATCTAGAGTTACCAGTGTAAAGATTCCCACTAACTCAGTAAAGTGATGAGGTCATCCTCTGTATCTATAGTTACCAGTGTAAAGATTCCCACTAACTCAGTAAAGTGATGAGGTCATCCTCTGTATCTATAGTTACCAGTGTAAAGAGTCCCACTAACTCAGTAAAGTGATGAGGTCATCCTCTGTATCTATAGTTACCAGTGTAAAGATTCCCACTAACTCAGTAAAGTGATGAGGTCATCCTCTGTATCTATAGTTACCAGTGTAAAGATTCCCACTAACTCAGTAAAGTGATGAGGTCATCCTCTGTATCTATAGTTACCAGTGTAAAGATTCCCACTAACTCAGACAAGTGATGAGGTCATCCTCTGTATCTAGAGTTACCAGTGTAAAGATTCCCACTAACTCAGACAAGTGATGAGGTCATCCTCTGTATCTAGATTTACCAGTGTAAAGATTCCCACTAACTCAGACAAGTGATGAGGTCATCCTCTGTATCTAGAGTTACCAGTGTAAAGATTCCCACTAACTCAGACAAGTGATGAGGTCATCCTCTATATCTATAGTTACCAGTGTAAAGAGTCCCACTAACTCAGACAAGTGATGAGGTCATCCTCTGTATCTAGAGTTACCAGTGTAAAGATTCCCACTAACTCAGACAAGTGATGAGGTCATCCTCTGTATCTAGAGTTACCAGTGTAAAGATTCCCACTAACTCAGTACAAGTGATGAGGTCATCCTCTGTATCTATAGTTACCAGTGTAAAGAGTCCCACTAACTCAGACAAGTGATGAGGTCATCCTCTGTATCTATAGTTACCAGTGTAAAGAGTCCCACTAACTCAGACAAGTGATGAGGTCATCCTCTGTATCTATAGTTACCAGTGTAAAGATTCCCACTAACTCAGTAAAGTGATGAGGTCATCCTCTGTATCTATAGTTACCAGTGTAAAGAGTCCCACTAACTCAGCCAAGTGATGAGGTCATCCTCTGTATCTATAGTTACCAGTGTAAAGAGTCCCACTAACTCAGCCAAGTGATGAGGTCATCCTCTGTATCTAGAGTTACCAGTGTAAAGAGTCCCACTAACTCAGCCAAGTGATGAGGTCATCCTCTGTATCTAGAGTTACCAGTGTAAAGAGTCCCACTAACTCAGCCAAGTGATGAGGTCATCCTCTATATCTAGAGTTACCAGTGTAAAGAGTCCCACTAACTCAGACAAGTGATGAGGTCATCCTCTATATCTATAGTTACCAGTGTAAAGAGTCCCACTAACTCAGACAAGTGATGAGGTCATCCTCTATATCTATAGTTACCAGTGTAAAGAGTCCCACTAACTCAGACAAGTGATGAGGTCATCCTCTATATCTAGAGTTACCAGTGTAAAGAGTCCCACTAACTCAGACAAGTGATGAGGTCATCCTCTATATCTAGAGTTACCAGTGTAAAGAGTCCCACTAACTCAGACAAGTGATGAGGTCATCCTCTATATCTAGAGTTACCAGTGTAAAGATTCCCACTAACTCAGCCAAGTGGTGAGGTCATCCTCTATATCTAGAGTTACCAGTGTAAAGATTCCCACTAACTCAGTAAAGTGATGAGGTCATCCTCTGTATCTAGAGTTACCAGTGTAAAGAGTCCCACTAACTCAGACAAGTGATGAGGTCATCCTCTGTATCTATAGTTACCAGTGTAAAGAGTCCCACTAACTCAGTAAAGTGATGAGGTCATCCTCTGTATCTATAGTTACCAGTGTAAAGAGTCCCACTAACTCAGTAAAGTGATGAGGTCATCCTCTGTATCTATAGTTACCAGTGTAAAGATTCCCACTAACTCAGCCAAGTGATGAGGTCATCCTCTGTATCTATAGTTACCAGTGTAAAGATTCCCACTAACTCAGCCAAGTGATGAGGTCATCCTCTATATCTATAGTTACCAGTGTAAAGATTCCCACTAACTCAGTAAAGTGATGAGGTCATCCTCTGTATCTATAGTTACCAGTGTAAAGATTCCCACTAACTCAGTAAATTGATGAGGTCATCCTCTATATCTATAGTTACCAGTGTAAAGATTCCCACTAACTCAGTAAAGTGGTGAGGTCATCCTCTATATCTATAGTTACCAGTGTAAAGATTTCCACTAACTCAGTAAATTGATGAGG
>NC_092095.1:79204112-79216051 GCF_045679555.1 Salvelinus alpinus | reverse complement strand
GACAAGTGATGAGGTCATCCTCTGTATCTATAGTTACCAGTGTAAAGAGTCCCACTAACTCAGACAAGTGATGAGGTCATCCTCTGTATCTATAGTTACCAGTGTAAAGATTCCCACTAACTCAGACAAGTGATGAGGTCATCCTCTGTATCTATAGTTACCAGTGTAAAGAGTCCCACTAACTCAGTACAAGTGATGAGGTCATCCTCTGTATCTATAGTTACCAGTGTAAAGAGTCCCACTAACTCAGTACAAGTGATGAGGTCATCCTCTGTATCTATAGTTACCAGTGTAAAGATTCCCACTAACTCAGTAAAGTGATGAGGTCATCCTCTGTATCTATAGTTACCAGTGTAAAGATTCCCACTAACTCAGCCAAGTGATGAGGTCATCCTCTGTATCTATAGTTACCAGTGTAAAGATTCCCACTAACTCAGTAAAGTGATGAGGTCATCCTCTGTATCTATAGTTACCAGTGTAAAGAGTCCCACTAACTAAGTAAAGTGATGAGGTCATCCTCTGTATCTAGAGTTACCAGTGTAAAGAGTCCCACTAACTCAGTAAAGTGATGAGGTCATCCTCTGTATCTATAGTTACCAGTGTAAAGATTCCCACTAACTCAGTAAAGTGATGAGGTCATCCTCTGTATCTATAGTTACCAGTGTAAAGATTCCCACTAACTCAGTAAAGTGATGAGGTCATCCTCTGTATCTATAGTTACCAGTGTAAAGATTCCCACTAACTCAGTAAAGTGATGAGGTCATCCTCTGTATCTATAGTTACCAGTGTAAAGATTCCCACTAACTCAGTAAAGTGATGAGGTCATCCTCTGTATCTATAGTTACCAGTGTAAAGAGTCCCACTAACTCAGTAAAGTGATGAGGTCATCCTCTGTATCTATAGTTACCAGTGTAAAGATTCCCACTAACTCAGTAAAGTGATGAGGTCATCCTCTGTATCTATAGTTACCAGTGTAAAGAGTCCCACTAACTAAGTAAAGTGATGAGGTCATCCTCTGTATCTAGAGTTACCAGTGTAAAGATTCCCACTAACTCAGTAAAGTGATGAGGTCATCCTCTGTATCTATAGTTACCAGTGTAAAGATTCCCACTAACTCAGTAAAGTGATGAGGTCATCCTCTGTATCTATAGTTACCAGTGTAAAGATTCCCACTAACTCAGTAAAGTGATGAGGTCATCCTCTGTATCTATAGTTACCAGTGTAAAGAGTCCCACTAACTCAGTAAAGTGATGAGGTCATCCTCTGTATCTATAGTTACCAGTGTAAAGATTCCCACTAACTCAGTAAAGTGATGAGGTCATCCTCTGTATCTAGAGTTACCAGTGTAAAGATTCCCACTAACTCAGTAAAGTGATGAGGTCATCCTCTGTATCTATAGTTACCAGTGTAAAGATTCCCACTAACTCAGACAAGTGATGAGGTCATCCTCTGTATCTAGAGTTACCAGTGTAAAGATTCCCACTAACTCAGACAAGTGATGAGGTCATCCTCTGTATCTAGAGTTACCAGTGTAAAGATTCCCACTAACTCAGACAAGTGATGAGGTCATCCTCTGTATCTAGAGTTACCAGTGTAAAGATTCCCACTAACTCAGACAAGTGATGAGGTCATCCTCTATATCTATAGTTACCAGTGTAAAGAGTCCCACTAACTCAGACAAGTGATGAGGTCATCCTCTGTATCTAGAGTTACCAGTGTAAAGATTCCCACTAACTCAGACAAGTGATGAGGTCATCCTCTGTATCTAGAGTTACCAGTGTAAAGATTCCCACTAACTCAGACAAGTGATGAGGTCATCCTCTGTATCTATAGTTACCAGTGTAAAGAGTCCCACTAACTCAGACAAGTGATGAGGTCATCCTCTGTATCTATAGTTACCAGTGTAAAGAGTCCCACTAACTCAGACAAGTGATGAGGTCATCCTCTGTATCTATAGTTACCAGTGTAAAGATTCCCACTAACTCAGTAAAGTGATGAGGTCATCCTCTGTATCTATAGTTACCAGTGTAAAGAGTCCCACTAACTCAGCCAAGTGATGAGGTCATCCTCTGTATCTATAGTTACCAGTGTAAAGAGTCCCACTAACTCAGCCAAGTGATGAGGTCATCCTCTGTATCTATAGTTACCAGTGTAAAGAGTCCCACTAACTAAGTAAAGTGATGAGGTCATCCTCTGTATCTAGAGTTACCAGTGTAAAGAGTCCCACTAACTCAGTAAAGTGATGAGGTCATCCTCTGTATCTATAGTTACCAGTGTAAAGATTCCCACTAACTCAGTAAAGTGATGAGGTCATCCTCTGTATCTATAGTTACCAGTGTAAAGATTCCCACTAACTCAGTAAAGTGATGAGGTCATCCTCTGTATCTATAGTTACCAGTGTAAAGAGTCCCACTAACTCAGTAAAGTGATGAGGTCATCCTCTGTATCTATAGTTACCAGTGTAAAGATTCCCACTAACTCAGTAAAGTGATGAGGTCATCCTCTGTATCTATAGTTACCAGTGTAAAGATTCCCACTAAATCAGCCAAGTGATGAGGTCATCCTCTGTATCTATAGTTACCAGTGTAAAGATTCCCACTAACTCAGACAAGTGATGAGGTCATCCTCTGTATCTATAGTTACCAGTGTAAAGATTCCCACTAACTCAGTAAAGTGATGAGGTCATCCTCTGTATCTATAGTTACCAGTGTAAAGAGTCCCACTAACTCAGCCAAGTGATGAGGTCATCCTCTGTATCTATAGTTACCAGTGTAAAGAGTCCCACTAACTCAGCCAAGTGATGAGGTCATCCTCTGTATCTATAGTTACCAGTGTAAAGAGTCCCACTAACTAAGTAAAGTGATGAGGTCATCCTCTGTATCTAGAGTTACCAGTGTAAAGAGTCCCACTAACTCAGTAAAGTGATGAGGTCATCCTCTGTATCTATAGTTACCAGTGTAAAGATTCCCACTAACTCAGTAAAGTGATGAGGTCATCCTCTGTATCTATAGTTACCAGTGTAAAGATTCCCACTAACTCAGTAAAGTGATGAGGTCATCCTCTGTATCTATAGTTACCAGTGTAAAGAGTCCCACTAACTCAGTAAAGTGATGAGGTCATCCTCTGTATCTATAGTTACCAGTGTAAAGATTCCCACTAACTCAGTAAAGTGATGAGGTCATCCTCTGTATCTATAGTTACCAGTGTAAAGATTCCCACTAAATCAGCCAAGTGATGAGGTCATCCTCTGTATCTATAGTTACCAGTGTAAAGATTCCCACTAACTCAGACAAGTGATGAGGTCATCCTCTGTATCTATAGTTACCAGTGTAAAGATTCCCACTAACTCAGTAAATTGATGAGGTCATCCTCTATATCTATAGTTACCAGTGTAAAGATTCCCACTAACTCAGCCAAGTGATGAGGTCATCCTCTATATCTATAGTTACCAGTGTAAAGATTCCCACTAACTCAGTAAAGTGATGAGGTCATCCTCTGTATCTATAGTTACCAGTGTAAAGAGTCCCACTAACTAAGTAAAGTGATGAGGTCATCCTCTGTATCTAGAGTTACCAGTGTAAAGAGTCCCACTAACTCAGTAAAGTGATGAGGTCATCCTCTGTATCTATAGTTACCAGTGTAAAGATTCCCACTAACTCAGTAAAGTGATGAGGTCATCCTCTGTATCTATAGTTACCAGTGTAAAGATTCCCACTAACTCAGTAAAGTGATGAGGTCATCCTCTGTATCTATAGTTACCAGTGTAAAGATTCCCACTAACTCAGTAAAGTGATGAGGTCATCCTCTGTATCTATAGTTACCAGTGTAAAGATTCCCACTAACTCAGTAAAGTGATGAGGTCATCCTCTGTATCTATAGTTACCAGTGTAAAGAGTCCCACTAACTCAGTAAAGTGATGAGGTCATCCTCTGTATCTATAGTTACCAGTGTAAAGATTCCCACTAACTCAGTAAAGTGATGAGGTCATCCTCTGTATCTATAGTTACTAGTGTAAAGATTCCCACTAACTCAGTAAAGTGATGAGGTCATCCTCTGTATCTATAGTTACCAGTGTAAAGATTCCCACTAACTCAGACAAGTGATGAGGTCATCCTCTGTATCTAGAGTTACCAGTGTAAAGATTCCCACTAACTCAGACAAGTGATGAGGTCATCCTCTGTATCTAGAGTTACCAGTGTAAAGATTCCCACTAACTCAGACAAGTGATGAGGTCATCCTCTGTATCTAGAGTTACCAGTGTAAAGAGTCCCACTAACTCAGTAAAGTGATGAGGTCATCCTCTGTATCTATAGTTACCAGTGTAAAGATTCCCACTAACTCAGTAAAGTGATGAGGTCATCCTCTGTATCTATAGTTACCAGTGTAAAGATTCCCACTAACTCAGTAAAGTGATGAGGTCATCCTCTGTATCTATAGTTACCAGTGTAAAGAGTCCCACTAACTCAGTAAAGTGATGAGGTCATCCTCTGTATCTATAGTTACCAGTGTAAAGATTCCCACTAACTCAGTAAAGTGATGAGGTCATCCTCTGTATCTATAGTTACCAGTGTAAAGATTCCCACTAAATCAGCCAAGTGATGAGGTCATCCTCTGTATCTATAGTTACCAGTGTAAAGATTCCCACTAACTCAGACAAGTGATGAGGTCATCCTCTGTATCTATAGTTACCAGTGTAAAGATTCCCACTAACTCAGTAAATTGATGAGGTCATCCTCTATATCTATAGTTACCAGTGTAAAGATTCCCACTAACTCAGCCAAGTGATGAGGTCATCCTCTATATCTATAGTTACCAGTGTAAAGATTCCCACTAACTCAGTAAAGTGATGAGGTCATCCTCTGTATCTATAGTTACCAGTGTAAAGAGTCCCACTAACTAAGTAAAGTGATGAGGTCATCCTCTGTATCTAGAGTTACCAGTGTAAAGAGTCCCACTAACTCAGTAAAGTGATGAGGTCATCCTCTGTATCTATAGTTACCAGTGTAAAGATTCCCACTAACTCAGTAAAGTGATGAGGTCATCCTCTGTATCTATAGTTACCAGTGTAAAGATTCCCACTAACTCAGTAAAGTGATGAGGTCATCCTCTGTATCTATAGTTACCAGTGTAAAGATTCCCACTAACTCAGTAAAGTGATGAGGTCATCCTCTGTATCTATAGTTACCAGTGTAAAGATTCCCACTAACTCAGTAAAGTGATGAGGTCATCCTCTGTATCTATAGTTACCAGTGTAAAGAGTCCCACTAACTCAGTAAAGTGATGAGGTCATCCTCTGTATCTATAGTTACCAGTGTAAAGATTCCCACTAACTCAGTAAAGTGATGAGGTCATCCTCTGTATCTATAGTTACTAGTGTAAAGATTCCCACTAACTCAGTAAAGTGATGAGGTCATCCTCTGTATCTATAGTTACCAGTGTAAAGATTCCCACTAACTCAGACAAGTGATGAGGTCATCCTCTGTATCTAGAGTTACCAGTGTAAAGATTCCCACTAACTCAGACAAGTGATGAGGTCATCCTCTGTATCTAGAGTTA
Organism: Salvelinus alpinus; assembly: GCF_045679555.1. Lineage (NCBI taxonomy): Eukaryota > Metazoa > Chordata > Actinopteri > Salmoniformes > Salmonidae > Salvelinus > Salvelinus alpinus. Next base: position 79,210,495 of record NC_092095.1, on the reverse strand, counting down.
CCAGTGTAAAGATTCCCACTAACTCAGACAAGTGATGAGGTCATCCTCTGTATCTAGAGTTACCAGTGTAAAGATTCCCACTAACTCAGACAAGTGATGAGGTCATCCTCTATATCTATAGTTACCAGTGTAAAGAGTCCCACTAACTCAGACAAGTGATGAGGTCATCCTCTGTATCTAGAGTTACCAGTGTAAAGATTCCCACTAACTCAGACAAGTGATGAGGTCATCCTCTGTATCTAGAGTTACCAGTGTAAAGATTCCCACTAACTCAGACAAGTGATGAGGTCATCCTCTGTATCTATAGTTACCAGTGTAAAGAGTCCCACTAACTCAGACAAGTGATGAGGTCATCCTCTGTATCTATAGTTACCAGTGTAAAGAGTCCCACTAACTCAGACAAGTGATGAGGTCATCCTCTGTATCTATAGTTACCAGTGTAAAGAGTCCCACTAACTCAGCCAAGTGATGAGGTCATCCTCTGTATCTATAGTTACCAGTGTAAAGAGTCCCACTAACTCAGCCAAGTGATGAGGTCATCCTCTGTATCTATAGTTACCAGTGTAAAGAGTCCCACTAACTAAGTAAAGTGATGAGGTCATCCTCTGTATCTAGAGTTACCAGTGTAAAGAGTCCCACTAACTCAGTAAAGTGATGAGGTCATCCTCTGTATCTATAGTTACCAGTGTAAAGATTCCCACTAACTCAGTAAAGTGATGAGGTCATCCTCTGTATCTATAGTTACCAGTGTAAAGATTCCCACTACCTCAGTAAAGTGATGAGGTCATCCTCTGTATCTATAGTTACCAGTGTAAAGATTCCCACTAACTCAGTAAAGTGATGAGGTCATCCTCTGTATCTATAGTTACCAGTGTAAAGAGTCCCACTAACTCAGTAAAGTGATGAGGTCATCCTCTGTATCTATAGTTACCAGTGTAAAGAGTCCCACTAACTAAGTAAAGTGATGAGGTCATCCTCTGTATCTAGAGTTACCAGTGTAAAGAGTCCCACTAACTCAGTAAAGTGATGAGGTCATCCTCTGTATCTATAGTTACCAGTGTAAAGATTCCCACTAACTCAGTAAAGTGATGAGGTCATCCTCTGTATCTATAGTTACCAGTGTAAAGAGTCCCACTAACTCAGTAAAGTGATGAGGTCATCCTCTGTATCTATAGTTACCAGTGTAAAGAGTCCCACTAACTAAGTAAAGTGATGAGGTCATCCTCTGTATCTAGAGTTACCAGTGTAAAGATTCCCACTAACTCAGTAAAGTGATGAGGTCATCCTCTGTATCTATAGTTACCAGTGTAAAGATTCCCACTAACTCAGTAAAGTGATGAGGTCATCCTCTGTATCTATAGTTACCAGTGTAAAGAGTCCCACTAACTCAGTAAAGTGATGAGGTCATCCTCTGTATCTATAGTTACCAGTGTAAAGATTCCCACTAACTCAGTAAAGTGATGAGGTCATCCTCTGTATCTATAGTTACCAGTGTAAAGATTCCCACTAACTCAGTAAAGTGATGAGGTCATCCTCTGTATCTATAGTTACCAGTGTAAAGATTCCCACTAACTCAGTAAAGTGATGAGGTCATCCTCTGTATCTATAGTTACCAGTGTAAAGATTCCCACTAACTCAGACAAGTGATGAGGTCATCCTCTGTATCTAGAGTTACCAGTGTAAAGATTCCCACTAACTCAGACAAGTGATGAGGTCATCCTCTGTATCTAGAGTTACCAGTGTAAAGATTCCCACTAACTCAGACAAGTGATGAGGTCATCCTCTGTATCTAGAGTTACCAGTGTAAAGATTCCCACTAACTCAGACAAGTGATGAGGTCATCCTCTATATCTATAGTTACCAGTGTAAAGAGTCCCACTAACTCAGACAAGTGATGAGGTCATCCTCTGTATCTAGAGTTACCAGTGTAAAGATTCCCACTAACTCAGACAAGTGATGAGGTCATCCTCTGTATCTAGAGTTACCAGTGTAAAGATTCCCACTAACTCAGACAAGTGATGAGGTCATCCTCTGTATCTATAGTTACCAGTGTAAAGAGTCCCACTAACTCAGACAAGTGATGAGGTCATCCTCTGTATCTATAGTTACCAGTGTAAAGAGTCCCACTAACTCAGACAAGTGATGAGGTCATCCTCTGTATCTATAGTTACCAGTGTAAAGATTCCCACTAACTCAGTAAAGTGATGAGGTCATCCTCTGTATCTATAGTTACCAGTGTAAAGAGTCCCACTAACTCAGCCAAGTGATGAGGTCATCCTCTGTATCTATAGTTACCAGTGTAAAGAGTCCCACTAACTCAGCCAAGTGATGAGGTCATCCTCTGTATCTAGAGTTACCAGTGTAAAGAGTCCCACTAACTCAGCCAAGTGATGAGGTCATCCTCTGTATCTAGAGTTACCAGTGTAAAGAGTCCCACTAACTCAGCCAAGTGATGAGGTCATCCTCTATATCTAGAGTTACCAGTGTAAAGAGTCCCACTAACTCAGACAAGTGATGAGGTCATCCTCTATATCTATAGTTACCAGTGTAAAGAGTCCCACTAACTCAGACAAGTGATGAGGTCATCCTCTATATCTATAGTTACCAGTGTAAAGAGTCCCACTAACTCAGACAAGTGATGAGGTCATCCTCTATATCTAGAGTTACCAGTGTAAAGAGTCCCACTAACTCAGACAAGTGATGAGGTCATCCTCTATATCTAGAGTTACCAGTGTAAAGAGTCCCACTAACTCAGACAAGTGATGAGGTCATCCTCTATATCTAGAGTTACCAGTGTAAAGATTCCCACTAACTCAGTAAAGTGGTGAGGTCATCCTCTATATCTAGAGTTACCAGTGTAAAGATTCCCACTAACTCAGTAAAGTGATGAGGTCATCCTCTGTATCTAGAGTTACCAGTGTAAAGAGTCCCACTAACTCAGACAAGTGATGAGGTCATCCTCTGTATCTATAGTTACCAGTGTAAAGAGTCCCACTAACTCAGTAAAGTGATGAGGTCATCCTCTGTATCTATAGTTACCAGTGTAAAGAGTCCCACTAACTCAGACAAGTGATGAGGTCATCCTCTGTATCTATAGTTACCAGTGTAAAGAGTCCCACTAACTCAGACAAGTGATGAGGTCATCCTCTGTATCTATAGTTACCAGTGTAAAGATTCCCACTAACTCAGTAAAGTGATGAGGTCATCCTCTGTATCTATAGTTACCAGTGTAAAGAGTCCCACTAACTCAGCCAAGTGATGAGGTCATCCTCTGTATCTATAGTTACCAGTGTAAAGAGTCCCACTAACTCAGCCAAGTGATGAGGTCATCCTCTGTATCTAGAGTTACCAGTGTAAAGAGTCCCACTAACTCAGCCAAGTGATGAGGTCATCCTCTGTATCTAGAGTTACCAGTGTAAAGAGTCCCACTAACTCAGCCAAGTGATGAGGTCATCCTCTATATCTAGAGTTACCAGTGTAAAGAGTCCCACTAACTCAGACAAGTGATGAGGTCATCCTCTATATCTATAGTTACCAGTGTAAAGAGTCCCACTAACTCAGACAAGTGATGAGGTCATCCTCTATATCTATAGTTACCAGTGTAAAGAGTCCCACTAACTCAGACAAGTGATGAGGTCATCCTCTATATCTAGAGTTACCAGTGTAAAGAGTCCCACTAACTCAGACAAGTGATGAGGTCATCCTCTATATCTAGAGTTACCAGTGTAAAGAGTCCCACTAACTCAGACAAGTGATGAGGTCATCCTCTGTATCTATAGTTACCAGTGTAAAGATTCCCACTAACTCAGCCAAGTGATGAGGTCATCCTCTGTATCTATAGTTACCAGTGTAAAGATTCCCACTAACTCAGTAAAGTGATGAGGTCATCCTCTGTATCTATAGTTACCAGTGTAAAGATTCCCACTAAATCAGCCAAGTGATGAGGTCATCCTCTATATCTATAGTTACCAGTGTAAAGAGTCCCACTAACTCAGACAAGTGATGAGGTCATCCTCTATATCTATAGTTACCAGTGTAAAGAGTCCCACTAACTCAGACAAGTGATGAGGTCATCCTCTATATCTAGAGTTACCAGTGTAAAGAGTCCCACTAACTCAGACAAGTGATGAGGTCATCCTCTATATCTAGAGTTACCAGTGTAAAGAGTCCCACTAACTCAGACAAGTGATGAGGTCATCCTCTATATCTAGAGTTACCAGTGTAAAGATTCCCACTAACTCAGTAAAGTGGTGAGGTCATCCTCTATATCTAGAGTTACCAGTGTAAAGATTCCCACTAACTCAGTAAAGTGATGAGGTCATCCTCTGTATCTAGAGTTACCAGTGTAAAGAGTCCCACTAACTCAGACAAGTGATGAGGTCATCCTCTGTATCTATAGTTACCAGTGTAAAGAGTCCCACTAACTCAGTAAAGTGATGAGGTCATCCTCTGTATCTATAGTTACCAGTGTAAAGAGTCCCACTAACTCAGTAAAGTGATGAGGTCATCCTCTGTATCTATAGTTACCAGTGTAAAGATTCCCACTAACTCAGCCAAGTGATGAGGTCATCCTCTGTATCTATAGTTACCAGTGTAAAGATTCCCACTAACTCAGCCAAGTGATGAGGTCATCCTCTGTATCTATAGTTACCAGTGTAAAGATTCCCACTAACTCAGCCAAGTGATGAGGTCATCCTCTGTATCTATAGTTACCAGTGTAAAGATTCCCACTAACTCAGTAAAGTGATGAGGTCATCCTCTGTATCTATAGTTACCAGTGTAAAGATTCCCACTAAATCAGCCAAGTGATGAGGTCATCCTCTGTATCTATAGTTACCAGTGTAAAGATTCCCACTAACTCAGACAAGTGATGAGGTCATCCTCTGTATCTATAGTTACCAGTGTAAAGATTCCCACTAACTCAGTAAATTGATGAGGTCATCCTCTATATCTATAGTTACCAGTGTAAAGATTCCCACTAACTCAGTAAAGTGGTGAGGTCATCCTCTATATCTATAGTTACCAGTGTAAAGATTCCCACTAACTCAGTAAAGTGATGAGGTCATCCTCTGTATCTATAGTTACCAGTGTAAAGATTCCCACTAACTCAGTAAATTGATGAGGTCATCCTCTATATCTATAGTTACCAGTGTAAAGATTCCCACTAACTCAGTAAAGTGGTGAGGTCATCCTCTATATCTATAGTTACCAGTGTAAAGATTTCCACTAACTCAGTAAATTGATGAGGTCATCCTCTGTATCTATAGTTACCAGTGTAAAGATTCTTTAGCCAGCTGAACAATGGAGGAGCAAATATGGGAGATGTTGATTTATTGTGCTCCACTGAGTTAGGAGAGAGGGAGGGAGGGAGAGAGGGAGAGAAGGGAGGGAGTGAGGGAGAGAAGGGGATAGAGGGAGGGAGAGAGGGAGGGAAGGAGAGAGAGGGAGGGGGAGAAGGAGGGAGAGAGGGAGGGAGAGAAGGAAAGGGAGGGAGAGAGGGATATAAGGACAGAGAGGGAGGGAGACAAGGGAGGGAGTGGGGGAGAGAAGGGGAGAGAGGGGGGGAGAGAGGGGGAAGAGGAGAGGGAGACAAGGAGAGACCGGGGGGAGAGAGGGAGAGGGAGTAATTGACAGAGGGAATATATGTAGGGAGGAGTAGAATGAGAGAAAGGGAGAGTGTGTGTGTGTGTGAGAGAGAGAGTTAGAGAAGGAAGGAAAGTGGGGTTGTTGGAGTGCAGCAATGGGGAGGTTGGGGCTGGAATGAGACAGACAACATAACCTGTTCCAAGGGTTGTTACCAGCGCTGTAAGAGGAACAGAGACAACATCCCTGTTCTAAGGGTTGTTACCAGGCTGTAAGAGGGACAGAGAGACAACATCCCTGTTCTAAGGGTTGTTACCAGGCTGTAAGAGGGACAGAGACAACATCCCTGGTCTAAGGGTTGTTACCAGGCTGTAAGAGGGACAGAGAGACAACATCCCTGTTCTATGGGTTGTTACCAGGCTGTAAGAGGGATAGAGACAACATCCCTGTTCTAAGGGTTGTTACCAGGCTGTAAGAGGGACAGAGAGACAACATCCCTGTTCTAAGGGTTGTTACCAGGCTGTAAGAGGGACAGAGAGACAACATCCCTGTTCTAAGGGTTGTTACCAGGCTGTAAGAGGGACAGAGAGACAACATCCCTGTTCTAAGGGTTGTTACCAGGCTGTAAGAGGGACAGAGAGACAACATCCCTGTTCTAAGGGTTGTTACCAGGCTGTAAGAGGGACAGAGAGACTGAACACCTGTGTATTGAGGGTTTTCACGTGGTCATGTGGTCACGTGGTCGTGTGGTCGTATGGTCATGTGGTCATGTGGTCATGTGGTCATGTGGTCACGGGGTC
>NC_092095.1:79191612-79199112 GCF_045679555.1 Salvelinus alpinus | reverse complement strand
TCCCAACACAGAGTATGATTGATGTTACTACCTACTTGACTGTATGTCCCAACACAGAGTATGATTGATGTTACTACCTACTTGACTGTACGTCCCAACACAGAGTATTGTTGATGTTACTACCTACTTGACTGTACGTCCCAACACAGAGTATGGTTGATGTTACTACCTACTTGACTGTACGTCCCAACACAGAGTATGATTGATGTTACTACCTACTTGACTGTAGGTCCCAACACAGAGTATGATTGATGTTTCTACCTACTTGACTGTACGTCCCAACACAGAGTATGGTTGATGTTACTACCTACTTGACTGTAGGTCCCAACACAGAGTATGGTTGACGTTACTACCTACTTGACTGTAGCTCCCAACACAGAGTATGATTGATGTTACTAGTTACTTGACTGTTACTATGAATTACTATGGGTACACTCAATATGGCCGCCGGTCGGTCCACCCATCTGGGACCATTGTCTAGTGAATTACTATGGGTACACTCAATATGGCCGCCGGTCAGTCCACCCGTCAGGGACCATTGTCTAGTGAATTACTATGGGTACACTCAATATGGCCGCCAGTCGGTCCCACCGTCAGGAACCATTGTCTAGTGAATTACTATGGGTACACTCAATATGGCCGCCGGTCGGTCCACCCATCAGGGACCATTGTCTAGTGAATTACTATGGGTACACTCAATATGGCCGCCGGTCGGTCCACCGTCAGGGACCATTGTCTAGTGAATTACTATGGGTACACTCAATATGGCCGCCGGTCTGTCCACCCGTCAGGGACCATTGTCTAGTGAATTACTATGGGTACACTCAATATGGCCGCCGGTCTGTCCACCCGTCAGGGACCATTGTCTAGTGAATTACTATGGGTACACTCAATATGGCCGCCGGTCGGTCCCACCTTCAGGGACCATTGTCTAGTGAATTACTATGGGTACACTCAATATGGCCGCCGGTCAGTCCACCCGTCAGGGACCATTGTCTAGTGAATTACTATGGGTACACTCAATATGGCCGCTGGTCGGTCCCACCTTCAGGGACCATTGTCTAGTAAATTACTATGGGTACACTCAATATGGCCGCCGGTCGGTCCACCCGTCAGGGACCATTGTCTAGTGAATTACTATGGGTACACTCAATATGGCCGCCGGTCGGTCCCACCTTCAGGGACCATTGTCTAGTGAATTACTATGGGTACACTCAATATGGCCGCCGGTCAGTCCACCCGTCAGGGACCATTGTCTAGTGAATTACTATGGGTACACTCAATATGGCCGTCGGTCGGTCCACCTTCAGGGACTATTGTCTAGTGAATTACTATGGGTACACTCAATATGGCCGCCGGTCAGTCCCACCGTCAGGGACCATTGTCTAGTGAATTACTATGGGTACACTCAATATGGCCGCCGGTCGGTCCCACCGTCAGGGACCTTTGTCTAGTGAATTACTATGGGTACACTCAATATGGCCGCCGGTCGGTCCACCTTCAGGGACTATTGTCTAGTGAATTACTATGGGTACACTCAATATGGCCGCCGGTCGGTCCACCTTCAGGGACTATTGTCTAGTGAATTACTATGGGTACACTCAATATGGCCGCCGGTCGGTCCACCCATCAGGGACCATTGTCTAGTGAATTACTATGGGTACACTCAATATGGCCGCCAGTCGGTCGACCCGTCAGGAACCATTGTCTAGTGAATTACTATGGGTAATAGTAATTCGGACTCAGACAGAGAGACAAGGTGACAGTGGGAGTGTTGGATGAGACTAAGGATGACACGGTGGGTTTACTGGGCCAAGATCTCAGTGCTCTGAAAACACAGCGTGCCACAGCCATCTGCTATGTTCCCCTTCTCGTACTCACACTCTCACACACACAGTACACATACAGTACACACACACACACAGTACACACACACACACACAGTACACATAGAGTACACACACACACAGTACACACACACACACACAGTACACATACAGTACACACACACACAAACACACACACAGTACACACACACATAGTACACATACAGTTCACATACAGTACACATGTAGCGAGAGAGAGAGAGAGAGAGAGAGAGAGAGAGAGAGAGAGAGAGAGAGAGAGAGAGAGACAGAGAGAGAGAGACAGAGAGAGAGAGAATATGTGTACTGTGTATGTGTGAATATTGTGTAGCCACCTGGGGGCTTATTCTCATTGTGTTCTGATCATTCATCATATATAAGATCTCTGTCTCTCTCTCTCTCTCTCTCTGTCTCTCTCTCTCTCTCTCTCTCTCTCTCTCTCTCTCTCTGTCTGTCTGTCTGTCTGTCTGTCTGTCTGTCTGTCTGTCTGTCTGTCTGTCTGTCTGTCTGTCTGTCTGTCTGTCTGTCTGTCTGTCTGTCTGTCTGTCTGTCTGTCTGTCTGTCTGTCTGTCTGTCTGTCTGTCTGTCTGTCTGTCTGTCTGTCTGTCTGTCTCTCTCTCTCTCTCTCTCTCTCTATGTCTCTCTCTCTCTCTCTCTCTCTCTCTCTCTGTCTCTCTCCCTCTCTCTCCTCCGTTCTCTGTTCTCTGAGTCTCTCCCCTGTTATTATGCCAGAGAAAGCAGGTCTTTGTAAGCCCCTTCACACTACTGGTGCATCAACCCTTATTGCTGTTCTAATTGAGTTAAGTGGATCACTCCCTACTGTTGTCCTACTTGTATTAAGTGGACCCCTCTTTAATGCTGTGCTACTTGAACGAAGTGGACCCCTCTTTACTACTGTCCTACTTGAATTACATGGACCCCTCTTTACTGTTGTGCTACTTGAATTAAGTGGATCATTCTTTACTGTCTAGTCTAACCCACTCTGATAGTGGTGTAGAAGCCTAGTCTAACCCTTTCTGATAGTGGTGTAGAAGCCTAGTCTAACCCTTTCTGATAGTGGTGTAGAAGCCTAGTCTAACCCTCTCTGATAGTGGTGTAGAAGCCTAGTCTAACCCTCTCTGATAGTGGTGTAGAAGCCTAGTCTAACCCTCTCTGATAGTGGTGTAGAAGCCTAGTCTAACCCGCTCTGATAGTGGTGTAGAAGCCTAGTCTAACCCTCTCTGATAGTGGTGTAGAAGCCTAGTCTAACCCTCTCTGATAGTGGTGTAGAAGCCTAGTCTAACCCTCTCTGATAGTGGTGTAGAAGCCTAGTCTAACCCTCTCTGATAGTGGTGTAGAAGCCTAGTCTAACCCTCTCTGATAGTGGTGTAGAAGCCTAGTCTAACCCTCTCTGATAGTAGAAGCCTAGTCTAACCCTCTCTGATAGTGGTGTAGAAGCCTAGTCTAACCCTCTCTGATAGTGGTGTAGAAGCCTAGTCTAACCCTCTCTGATAGTGGTGTAGAAGCCTAGTCTAACCCTCTCTGATAGTGGTGTAGAAGCCTAGTCTAACCCTCTCTGATAGTGGTGTAGAAGCCTAGTCTAACCCTCTCTGATATTGGTGTAGAAGCCTATCCCTCTCTGATAGTGGTGTAGAAGCCTAGTCTAACCCTCTCTGATAGTGGTGTAGAAGGCTAGTCTAACCCTCTCTGATAGTGGTGTAGAAGCCTAGTCTAACCCTCTCTGATAGTGGTGTAGAAGCCTAGTCTAACCCTCTCTGATAGTGGTGTAGAAGCCTAGTCTAACCCTCTCTGATAGTGGTGTAGAAGCCTAGTCTAACCCTCTCTGACAGTGGTGTAGAAGCCTAGTCTAACCCTCTCTGATAGTAGAAGCCTAATCTAAGGTGGGGTTGTATGGTATTGAACAGAGTGGGGTTGTATGGTATTGAACAACAGGTGGGTTGTATGGTATTGAACAACAGGTGGGTTGTATGGTATTGAACAACAGGTGGGTTGTATGGTATTGAACAACAGGTACATCTGGTCCATTAGAAGGTTATTAGTTCTGATACCTCTGGTCCATTAGAAGGTTATTAGTTCTGATACCTCTGGTCCATTAGAAGGTTATTAGTTCTGATACCACTGGTCCATTAGAAGGTTATTAGTTCTGATTCCTCTGGTCCATTAGAAGGTTATTAGTTCTGATACCTCTGGTCTATTAGTAGGTTATTAGTTCTGTTACCACTGGTCCATTAGAATGTTATTAGTTCTGATACCTCTGGTCTATTAGAAGGTTATTAGTTCTGATACCTCTGGTCCATTAGAAGGTTATTAGTTCTGATACCTCTGGTCCATTAGAAGGTTAATAGTTCTGATACCTCTGGTCCATTAGAAGGTTATTAGTTCTGATACCTCTGGTCCATTAGAAGGTTATTAGTTCTGATACCTCTGGTCCATTAGAAGGTTATTAGTTCTGATACCTCTGGTCCATTAGAAGGTTATTAGTTCTGATACCTCTGGTCCATTAGAAGGTTATTAGTTCTGATACCTCTGGTCCATTAGAAGGTTATTAGTTCTGATACCTCTGGTCCACTAGAAGGTTATTAGTTCTGATACCTCTGGTCCACTAGAAGGTTATTAGTTCTGATACATCTGGTCCATTAGAAGGTTATTAGTTCTGATACCTCTGGTCCATTAGAAGGTTATTAGTTCTGATACCTCTGGTCCACTAGAAGGTTATTAGTTCTGATACCTCTGGTCTATTAGAAGGTTATTAGTTCTGATACCTCTGGTCTATTAGAAGGTTATTAGTTCTGACACCTCTGGTCTATTAGAAGGTTATTAGTTCTGATACCTCTGGTCCATTAGAAGGTTATTAGTTCTGATACCTCTGGTCCATTAGAAGGTTATTAGTTCTGATACCTCTGGTCCACTAGAAGGTTATTAGTTCTGATACCTCTGGTCCACTAAAAGGTTATTAGTTCTGATACATCTGGTCCATTAGAAGGTTATTAGTTCTGATACCTCTGGTCCATTAGAAGGTTATTAGTTCTGATACCTCTGGTCCACTAGAAGGTTATTAGTTCTGATACCTCTGGTCCATTAGAAGGTTATTAGTTCTGATACCTCTGGTCTATTAGAAGGTTATTAGTTCTGACACCTCTGGTCTATTAGAAGGTTATTAGTTCTGATACCTCTGGTCCATTAGAAGGTTATTAGTTCTGATACCTCTGGTCCATTAGAAGGTTATTAGTTCTGATACCTCTGGTCCATTAGAAGGTTATTAGTTCTGATACCTCTGGTCCATTAGAAGGTTATTAGTTCTGATACCACTGGTCCATTAGAAGGTTATTAGTTCTGATACCTCTGGTCTATTAGAAGGTTATTAGTTCTGATACCTCTGGTCTATTAGAAGGTTATTAGTTCTGATACCACTGGTCCATTAGAAGGTTATTAGTTCTGATACCTCTGGTCCATTAGAAGGTTATTAGTTCTGATGCCTCTGGTCCACTAGAAGGTTATTAGTTCTGATACCTCTGGTCCATTAGAAGGTTATTAGTTCTGATACCTCTGGTCCATTAGGATCCTGCTGATTGAATGAAGGATACTTATTTCTGTTTTTTTCCCCTCAGGTTAATGGGTGAAGAATAGGAAGCATTGGGCTTTACAGTTTATTCATTCTTAATGGGCGAAGAATAGGAAGCATTGGGCTTTACAGTTTATTCATTCTTAATGGGTGAAGAATAGGAAGCATTGGGCTTTACAGTTTGTTCATTCTTAATGAGGGAAGAATAGGAAGCATGGGGCTTTACAGTTTATTCATTCTTAATGGGTGAAGAATAGGAAGCATTGGGCTTTACAGTTTGTTCATTCTTAATGGGTGAAGAATAGGAAGCATTGGGCTTTACAGTTTATTCATTCTTAATGGGTGAAGAATAGGAAGCATGGAGCTTTACAGTTTATTCATTCTTAATGGGTGAAGAATAGGAAGCATGGGGCTTTACAGTTTATTCATTCTTAATGGGTGAAGAATAGGAAGCATTGGGCTTTACAGTTTGTTCATTCTTAATGGGTGAAGAATAGGAAGCATTGGGCTTTACAGTTTATTCATTCTTAACGGGTGAAGAATAGGAAGCATGGGGCTTTACAGTTTATTCATTTTTAATGGGTGAAGAATAGGAAGCATTGGGCTTTACAGTTTATTCATTCTTAATGGGTGAAGAATAGGAAGCATGGGGCTTTACAGTTTATTCATTCTTAATGGGTGAAGAATAGGAAGCATTGGGCTTTACAGTTTATTAATTCTTAATGGGTGAATAATAGGAAGCATTGGGCTTTACAGTTTATTCATTCTTAATGGGTGAAGAATAGGAAGCATTGGGCTTTACAGTTTATTCATTCTTAATGGGTGAAGAATAGGAAGCATGGCGCTTTACAGTTTGTTCATTCTTAATGGGTGAAGAATGGGAAGCATTGGGCTTTACAGTTTATTCATTCTTAATGGGTGAAGAATAGGAAACATGGAGCTTTACAGTTTATTCATTCTTAATGGGTGAAGAATAGGAAGCATGGAGCTTTACAGTTTGTTCATTCTTAATGGGTGAAGAATAGGAAACATGGAGCTTTACAGTTTATTCATTCTTAATGGGGGAAGAATAGGAAGCATTGGGCTTTACAGTTTATTCATTCTTAATGGGTGAAGAAAAGGAAGCATTGGGCTTTACAGTTTGTTCATTCTTAATGGGTGAAGAATAGGAAGCATGGGGCTTTACAGTTTATTCATTCTTAATGGGTGAAGAATAGGAAGCATTGGGCTTTACAGTTTATTCATTCTTAATGGGTGAAGAATAGGAAGCATTGGGCTTTACAGTTTATTAATTCTTAATGGGTGAAGAAAAGGAAGCATTGATCTTTACAGTTTTACATTCTTAACGGGTAAATAATAGGAAGCATTGGGCTGTACAGTGTGTTCAGTCTTCTCTCTGTCCTCTATTTCCTTCCTCACATCCCTTCTAGCCACGTGCATGTCAATCATTGTGATCGAGACACTAGCAGGGTCTATTCTATTTGGAACAGTTGGAATGAGTCATCATCGAATCACCAATCTAATGGGACTTCTAATGGCTGAATGAGGGATGCTTGTTTTCCTTGTTCCTTCAATTTGATGGGATTGATTTAATGGGACAAGAATAGGATCCTTGGGACTTTGCTGTTTTGGAACCGGATGAGAGAGACTGACAGAGAGCAAGGAGAGGGAGAGAGAGCAAGGAAAGGGAGAGAGAGAAAGGAGAGAGAGAGAGAGAGAGGGAGAGGGAGAGAGAGAGAGCAAGGAGAGGGAGAGAGAGAAAGAGAGAGAGAGAGAGCAAGGAGAGGGACAGAGAGAAAGGAGAGGGAGAGAAATATAAAATTCTCAATAGTTAATTTCAATAGCTCCATACATGTCAGGTTAATTTCCCAGGAGTTGAGCAGGAAAACCTGTCGTGTCCTGCCAAGCTTTTTCTATTTCATCCCACTCACCTACCGCTCCGCTCCCATGCTCCCCACGCGTTGGCTCAGCTACTGCTGGGCGGTGTATTTGTCTGTCTGTGTGTGTGTGTGTGTGTGTGTGTGTGTGTGTGTGTGTGTGTGTGTGTGTGTGTGTGTGTGTGTGTGTGTGTGT
>NC_092095.1:79171612-79189112 GCF_045679555.1 Salvelinus alpinus | reverse complement strand
GATGAATCATTGTAAATATGAGGCAGATCAGGCTTGTTTGTGCCCGCAAGGTAAACGCTTGGATAACTGCTAGTAAACAGCATACCCAGAAGAGACTGTGTCCTCAGAGAGAGAGAGAGAGAGAGAGAGAGAGAGAGAGAGAGAGAGAGAGAGAGAGAGAGAGAGAGAGAGAGAGAGAGAGAGAGAGAGAGAGAGAGAGAGAGAGAGAGAGAGAGAGAGAGAGAGAGAGAGAGAGAGATGGGGGGAGAGATGGGGAGGGAGAGAGAGAAAGGCAAAGGGAGGGAGAGAGATGGGGGGGAGAGAATGGGAGAAATTGCTGGTGATAATGTTGCTGCCATACCACACTTCACTACACTATACAATGTTGTATATATATCAGAGGGAGAGGGAGGGAGGGAGGGCGGGAGGGAGGGAGGGAGGGAGGGAGGGAGGGAGAGGAAGGGAGGGAGAGGAAGGGAGGGAGGGAGGGAGGGAGGGAAAGAGAGGAAGGGAGGGAGGGAGGGAGGGAGGGAGGGAGAGGAGAGAGGGAGAGAGAGGAGAGAGAGAGAGAGAGGGAGGGAGAGAGAGAGAGGGAGAGAGGAAGGGAGGGAGAGAGAGGAAGGGAGGGAGGGAGGGAGAGGAAGGGAGGGAGGGAGAGGAAGGGAGAGAGGGAGGGAGAGAGAGGAAGGGAGGGAGAGAGAGGAAGGGAGTGAGCGAGAGGAAGGAAGGGAGGGAGAAGGAGAGGAATGGAGGGAGAAGGGTTAGTTAAGTCAGACCCTACAGGGAATCTCCTGAACCGATGGTGGATTGTGTAAAGATATAATCTGATGATTGTTGGAGCGTACTGTGGGAGGAGGTAGACCCTAACCCCTAACCCCTAACCCCTAACCCCTACCACTACCACTACCACTAGCCACTAACCCCTAACCCCTAACCCCTACCCCTAACCACTAACCCCTAACCCCTAACCCCTAACCCCTAACCCCTACCACCCACTACCACTAACCACTACCCCTAACCCCTAACCCCTAACCCCTACCCCTAACCACTAACCCCTAACCCCTAACCCCTAACCCCTAACCCCTAACCACTACCACTAACCACTACCACTAACCCTAACCCCTAACCCCTAACCCCTAACCCCTAACCACTAACCCCTAACCACTAACCACTAACCCCTAACCCCTAACCACTAACCCCTAACCCTAACCCCTAACCCCTAACCACTACCACTATTCATCAGAATGTTATAGCTCTCTTAGTACATTATGTAGACCCTAACCCCTAACCCCTAACCCCTACCACTAACCCCTAACCACTAACCCCTAACCACTAACCCCTAACCACTAACCCCTAACCCCTAACCCCTACCACTATTCATCAGAATGTTATAGCTCTCTTAGTACAGTATGTAGACCCTAACCCTTATCATTGGTGACCATAATGCTCTTCAAGCCCTCAGGACTTGGTATGTGTCCTAAATTGCAGCCTATTTCCTATTTAGTACACTACTTTTAACATGAGCCCATCCAGAGCCACATGGACTCTGGTCAAAAGTAGTGCACTATATAGGGACTGGGGTGTCATTTGGGACGCATTTTTATATACCGCAAGCCCCTTCATCCGGAAGGTTCTGGCTACATCAGGACAGATCTTTGCAGTTGTAGCACATCTCGGGACGCTTTCTGCTAATACCCTTTAGTAATAACAAGCTGTTTGTATCTGATAGTGGCTGGGAATATCTTTCATCTTGACGTAAGCTGACAAATGCTGAGCGTTTCTTATTTCTTTATCTAAGAAACAAGCAAGGAGAGGAGAGGAGAGGAGAGGAGAGGAGAGGAGAGGAGAGGAGAGGAGAGGAGAGGAGAGGAGAGGAGAGGAGAGGAGAGGAGAGGAGAGGAGAGGAGAGGAGAGGAGAGGAGAGGAGAGGAGAGGAGAACAGAAAAGAGGAGAGGAGAGGAGAACAGAAAAGAGGAGAGGAGAGGAAAGGAGAGGAGAGGAGAGGAGATAGCAGAACAGAACAGAAAAGAGCAGAGGCGAGAAGAGAGTAGAGGAGAGCGTCCTTGAGACGTTTTAGAAGGAAGAAAAAGATTGTCAGAGCATGATCTGTCTGTACTATGTAGTGAAAGTCTTTCATCCAGTGCAGAGAATCTCTCTAGTAGGGAGCTAGGAGGGGGAAGGGGTTTTACAATAGCTTCAATTCATAGACATCCCTACAGGGGAGACTGAGAGATGACCAAGGACGGCATGCAGCACCTCAGTTCAGCGCAACCTACCGCCAGCCCTCCGTCACCCCTCCGCCAGCCCTCCGCCACCCCTCCGCCACCCCTCCGCCAGCCCTCCGCCACCCCTCCGCCAGCCCTCCGCCAGCCCTCCGTCACCCCTCCGCCAGCCCTCCCCCAGCCCTCCGCCAGCCCTCCGCCACCCCTCCGCCACCCCTCCGCCAGCCCTCCGCCACCCCTCCGCCAGCCATAGAGCTAGCCAGGCACAGTAATCACTCTGATGAAGTCAGAGACATGTCTACGTGACATGACTTACACTGGCCAGGCTGCTGTATGGCTTTAGCTCGACTGAACAACTCTTGACTGATTCTATTGCTGTTTAGGAAAATAAACCACATCCCACGAGGGCAAAATACACTAATATACTACTTCAATCTACTCAAAACACCTGTTGTAGTAAATATGAACACTATAAACCATCCCATCCACCAGCCTGGCTGTGTTCTCCATTCAAAAATATATCAATCGTTGCTTTCCCTGATCGTTTGCTACTTCAATCTGCTCGTGAACCTAAATCAAGTCTGTCTCATTCCAAGCATCAGGGGTCCCAATGTGTTTTGGTACAAATCCTGTCAAACCTGACTCCAAGACACCTGTCTGCTTCCCTAGAGATATCATGGTTCCCAATCAAAACACTTACCTGACTGCAAGACACCTGTCTGCTTACCTAGAGATATCATGGTTCCCAGTCAAAACACTTACCTGACTGCAAGACACCTGTCTGCTTCCCTAGAGATATCATGGTTCCCAGTCAAAACACTTACCTGACTGCAAGACACCTGTCTGCTTCCCTAGAGATATCATGGTTCCCAGTCAAAACACTTACCTGACTGCAAGACACCTGTCTGCTTCCCTAGAGATATCATGGGTCCTAGTCAAAACACTTACCTGACTGCAAGACACCTGTCTCATTCCCAAGAGATATCATGGGTCCTAGTCTCTTATACTACACATGCCCGAACCCAGAGAAAACATTTGACCTTCTCTGATAATATACTACCTGAATCTCCTCATGTACTCATGTACCTCAAAATACTTAGCTGACTGTAGAGGTATCATGAGGTCAACATATCTGACTCCAAAGTTATCATGAGGTCAACATATCTGACTCCAGAGGTATCATGAGGTCAACATATCTGACTCCAGAGGTATCATGAGGTCAACATATCTGACTCCATATGTATCATGAGGTCAACATATCTGACTCCAGAGGTATCATGAGGTATAATGAGGTCAACATATCTGACTCCAGAGGTATCATGAGGACAACATTGTCTCTCTTTTCTAGAGACATCCAGTGAAGTCCTTGTTCTCCCCTCTGTGCTTTCACCTCTCCATCTCTGTCCTCGATCTCAGATGTCAGGAACTGAGTGAAAACAACTACATATGACACTGGTCATGTCCCTGATGGAACACTCTCTCTCTCTCTCTCTCTCTCTTTCTCTCTCTCTCTCTCTCTCTCTCTCTCTCTCTCTCTCTCTCTCTCTCTCTCTCTCTCTCTCTCTCTCTCTCTCTCTCTCTCTCTCTCTCTCTCTCTCTCTCTCTCTCTCTCTCTCTCTCTCTCTCTCTCTCTCTCTCTCTCTCTCTCTCTCTCTCTCTCTCGCCCTCTCTCGCCCTCTCTCTCTCTCACTCTCGCTCGCTCTCTTGCTCTTCTGCACTCTGTTTCTCTGTGACCTGGCTAGCCTCTAATCCACAACACCCCAGCTAGTCATCTCCTCGGACAGAGGAAGAGAGGGGAGAGAAGGCTTGGAGAGAAGGAGAGATGAGTGGGCATGGGGGAAGTCTGAACTCTCACTGAGTAATGAAATGAAATGACAGCCTCTTTGGAGAGGAAAAAGGAGGAGGGAAAGTTGAAGGAAGACAGAAAGGGCAAGATACCGGGCCAACCAGGAAATTGAAGCCATCACAAGCAAATTGAGTTCAGGTCCTTTTGGAGGGAGAAAGCAGCACACCAATCAGTTTGGTCCAGCTAGCTGCTAGTCAGATGGTGGCTGGGGGGGCGCTGCCTGCCAGGACTCTCGTAGGGGCGTCTTGACATGGCAATAGGACTAACAGTAAACAGCCTAGAGCCATCCAGATGCAGTCTCAGGCTCACAGAGCTGATCCCCACCTGCATCCCAAATGGCACCTTATTCCCTAACAAAAAGGGCACCAGGGCACTTATAGGACTCCGGTCAAAAAGTAGTGCACTATATAGGGAATAGGGTGCTATTTGGGACACATGTCCCCTACACAGCTGAGCTAGCCAGGCTCAGCAAACATGGCTGATCTCTACCCAGGAAGCATCAGGATAACAAACACACAACAGAATATTGGATTCACAATACCTCATTAACAAGGTTTAGAGAACAGGACACGGTTCAATAGCTAGTATCCCAAATGGCACCCTAATCCATTAAAAAAGGGCACCAGGGCACTTAGGGCTCTGGTCAAAAGTAGTGCACTATGTAGGGAATAGGGTGCCATAGGGCTCTGGTTAAAAGTAGTGCACTATGTAGAAAATAGGGTGTGATTTGGGACTAGGAGTGCAACTTCTTTTGATTAGGGCCCACGAGACTCACTCTATGCTAATTTGAAGGTTGGTCATCTGGTTGGCTGGTAGGCCACTCACTGTTCAGCTGATTGGGTGAAAAGGGAAGACGGGAGAGGGGTGAAAGACTCCAGTTCCCTTTTGGGGTCATGTGTGTTTTTAAAAGGGAAGACTGGAGAGGGGTGAAAGACTACAGTTCCCATTGGGCTCATCTGTGTTTTTAAAAGGGACGACTGGAGAGGCGTGAAAGACTACAGTTCCCATGGGGCTCATGTGTGTTTTTAAAAGGGACGACTGGAGAGGCGTGAAAGACTACAGTTCCCATGGGGCTCATGTGTGTTTTTGGATGTTTTAATGGTATGAGGTCAGGGAATGATGCAACATTGTGTCATCAGACGAGTGTATGACCTAGTGGGAAGGTCGCGACGAGGTGGAGGGGAAGGAGGGGTTGGGGACACTGAACATGATACATGACCTGGAGGAGATGTTATCTCTATAGAAACAACAGAAGTCATGTGGTAGCCTGCTGTGGTGCCTGACTGGAAATGAGACATGATGAGACGTTAACTACTATACAAACAACAGAAGTCATGTGGTAGCCTGCTGTGGTGCCTGACTGGAAATGAGACATGATGGACGTTAACTGTATAGAAACAACAGAAGTCATGTGGTAGCCTGCTATGGTGCCTGACTGGAAATGAGACATGATGAGACGTTAACTGTATAGAAACAACAGAAGTTATGTGGTAGCCTGCTATGGTGCCTGACTGGAAATGAGACATGATGAGACGTTAACTACTATACAAACAACAGAAGTTATGTGGTAGCCTGCTGTGGTGCCTGACTGGAAATGAGAC
The DNA here is from genome assembly GCF_045679555.1 of Salvelinus alpinus. Lineage (NCBI taxonomy): Eukaryota > Metazoa > Chordata > Actinopteri > Salmoniformes > Salmonidae > Salvelinus > Salvelinus alpinus. The sequence continues at coordinate 79,183,464 of NC_092095.1, read as the reverse complement.
ATGATGAGACGTTAACTACTATACAAACAACAGAAGTTATGTGGTAGCCTGCTATGGTGCCTGACTGGAAATGAGACATGATGAGACGTTAACTGTATAGAAACAACAGAAGTCATGTGGTAGCCTGCTATGGTGCCTGACTGGAAATGAGACATGATGAGACGTTAACTACTATACAAACAACAGAAGTCATGTGGTAGCCTGCTGTGGTGCCTGACTGGAAATGAACCAAATGTACAGGCTGTGTTCCAAATATCACTCTATTCCCTTAATGAGCAAAGTAGTGCACTATTTAGGGAATATCCACCCACCACCAACCCCCTTCCTTCTCTCTGACTGATCCCACCCCTACCAACCCCCTTCCTTCTCTCTGACTGATCCCACCCCTACCAACCCCCTTCCTTCTCTCTGACTGATCCCACCCCTACCAACCCCCTTCCTTCTCTCTGACTGATCCCACCCCTACCAACCCCCTTCCTTCTCTCTGACTGATCCCACCCCTACCAACCCCCTTCCTTCTCTCTGACTGATCCCACCCCCTACCAACCCCCTTCCTTCTCTCTGACTGATCCCACCCCCACCAACCCCCTTCCTTCTCTCTGACTGATCCCACCCCTACCAACCCCCTTCCTTCTCTCTGACTGATCCCACCCCTACCAACCCCCTTCCTTCTCTCTGACTGATCCCACCCCTACCAACCCCCTTCCTTCTCTCTGACTGATCCCACCCCTACCAACTCCCTTCCTTCTCTCTGACTGATCCCACCCCTACCAACCACCATTTCTAATGAGCCTTATTTGCACTTCTCCTCCTGCTAATTCTTGGACAGTGACACAACATTCCCGGACTAATTATCTAGATTTCACAGCAGCACTACCCAGCACGACACACACACACACACACACACACACAGTCACGCACGCACGTACACACGCACTAGGTCTGATGTTGCAACCGTTGACGAGCGGTGGAATCATTGTTAGAACCCTGAAGGCCTCATTATCTTTGTTGGCTCCCAATTAATCTATTAAGATGTTTTGCCTCTCTGGCTGCTACACGCTGTGACCTGGAGCCTGATTTCAAAACAATACGTTGTGTTGGTTGGTTGGCTGGTTGGTTGGTTGGTTGGCTGGTTGGCTCAGTGGCTGTTACACGCTGTGACCTGGAGCCCGATTTCAAAACAATACGTTGTGTTGGTTGGTTGGTTGGCTGGTTGGCTCAGTGGCTGTTACACGCTGTGACCTGGAGCCTGATTTCAAAACAATACGTTGTGTTGGTTGGTTGGTTGGCTGGTTGGCTCAGTGGCTGTTACACGCTGTGACCTGGAGCCCGATTTCAAAACAATACGTTGTGTTGGTTGGTTGGTTGGCTGGTTGGCTCAGTGGCTGTTACACGCTGTGACCTGGAGCCCGATTTCAAAACAATACGTTGTGTTGGTTGGTTGGTTGGCTGGTTGGCTCAGTGGCTGTTACACGCTGTGACCTGGAGCCCGATTTCAAAACAATACGTTGTGTTGGTTGGTTGGTTGGCTGGTTGGCTCGGTGGCTGTTACACGCTGTGACCTGGAGCCCGATTTCAAAACAATACGTTGTGTTGGTTGGTTGGTTGGCTGGTTGGCTCAGTGGCTGTTACACGCTGTGACCTGGAGCCCGATTTCAAAACAATACGTTGTGTTGGTTGGTTGGGAGGCTGGTTGGTTGGGAGGCTGGTTGGTTGGTTAGTTGGCTGGTTGGCTCAGTGGCTGTTACACGCTGTGACCTGGAGCCCGATTTCAAAACAATACGTTGTGTTGGTTGGTTGGGAGGATGGTTGGTTGGGAGGCTGGTTGGTTGGTTAGTTGGCTGGTTGGCTCAGTGGCTGCTACACGCTGTGACCTGGAGCCCGATTTCAAAACAATACGTTGTGTTGGTTGGTTGGGAGGATGGTTGGTTGGGAGGCTGGTTGGTTGGTTAGTTGGCTGGTTGGCTCAGTGGCTGTTACACGCTGTGACCTGGAGCCCTATTTAAAAACAAAACATTGTGTTCGTTGGCTAGTTGGTTGGCTTGTTGGTTGGCTGGTTGGTTGGTTGGCTGGCTGGTTGGTTGGTTGGCTGGTTGGTTGGCTCGATGGTTGGCTGGTTGATTGGCTGGTTGGCTGGTTGGCTCGGTGGCTGTTACACGCTGTTACACGCTGTGACCTGGAGCCCGATTTCAAAACAATACATTGTGTTGGTTGGTTGGCTGGCTGGTTGGTTGGTTGGTTGGCTGGTTGCCTCGGTGGCTGCTACACGCTGTGACCTGGAGCCCGATTTCAAAACAATACGTTGTGTTGGTTGGTTGGTTGGCTGGTTGGTTGGTTGGTTGGCTGGTTGCCTCGGTGGCTGCTACACGCTGTGACCTGGAGCCCGATTTCAAAACAATACGTTGTGTTGGTTGGTTGGTTGGCTAGTTGGTTGGTTGGCTAGTTGGTTGGTTGCAGCATTAAGTAGGGAAATTACAGGAGACTTGCAGTATAATTAGACACGATGTCTTTGTATTAAGCAGCTGTCTCCTTGAAGGTGCAATATGTAGGATTTATGTCCACAAATGTATCATTTTCTATTCTATATACCGAGCATTAGTAAAGTATTCAGACCCTTTGACTTTTTCCACATCTTGTTAGATTATTGGCCTTATTTTAAACTTGATTTAAAAACATTCAAAATCCTTATCAATCTACACCCCATAATGATGATGTAAAAACAGTTTTTTTGGTAATTTTTTAAAATGTCTTTATTTAAATCACATTTACAAAACTATTTAGACCCCCTCAAGGATATTCAGAGAGTTGTCCCAAAGCCACTCCTGTGTTGTCTTGGCTGTGTGCTTAGGGTTGTTGTCCTATTGCAAGGTGAACCTTCGTTCCTGTCTGAGGTCCTGAGCGCTCTGGAGCAGGTTTTCATTAAGGATCTCTCTGTACTTTTCTTTGTTAATCTTTCCTTCAATCCTGACTAGTCTCCCAGTCCCTGACGCTGAAAAATATCCCCATAGCATGATGCTGCCACCACCATGCTTCACCGTAGGGATGGTGACAGGTTTCCTCCAGAGGTGACGCTTAGCATTCAGGCCAAAGTTCAATCTTGGTTTATTCAGACCAGAGAATCTTGTTTCTCATGGTTTGAGTCCATTCAGTGCCTTTTGGCAAACTCCAAGCAGGCTGTCATGTGTCTTCTACCGAGGAATGGCTTCCGTATAGCCACTCTACCATAAAGGCCTGATTAGTGGAGTGCTGCAGAGATGGTTGTCCTTCTGGAAGGTTCTCCCATCTCCACAGAGGAACTCCAGAGCTCTGTAGGAGTCACCATCGGGTTCTTGGTCACCTTCGTGAACAATGCCCTTCTCCCCAAATGCTCAGTTTGGCCAGGCGGCCAGCTCTAGGAGGAGTCTTGGTGGTTCCAAACTTCTTCCATTTAAGAATGATGGAGGCCACTGTGTTCTTGGGGACCTTCAATGCTGTAGACATTTTTTGGTACCCTACCCCAGATCTGTGCCTCGACACATTCCCACAATCGGAGCTCTACGGACAATTCCTTCAACCTCGTGGCTTGGTTTTTGCTCTGACAGTGCCTTCTCCACCTAGCCACTCAGCAGTGTCTTCTCCACGTAGTCACTCAGCAGTGTCTTCTTCACCTAGCCACTCAGCAGTGCCTTCTCCACCTAGCCACTCAGCAGTGTCTTCTCCACCTAGCCTCTCAGCAGTGTCTTCTCCACCTAGCCACTCAGCAGTGTATTCTCCACCTAGCCACTCAGCAGTGTATTCTCCACCTAGCCACTCAGCAGTGTCTTCTCCACCTAGCCTCTCAGCAGTGTCTTCTCCACCTAGCCACTCAGCAGTGCCTTCTCCACCTAGCCACTCAGCAGTGTCTTCTCCACCTAGCCACTCAGCAGTGTATTCTCCACCTAGCCACTCAGCAGTGTATTCTCCACCTAGCCACTCAGCAGTGTCTTCTCCACCTAGCCTCTCAGCAGTGTCTTCTCCACCTAGCCACTCAGCAGTGTCTTCTCCACCTAGCCTCTCAGCAGTGTCTTCTCCACCTAGCCACTCAGCAGTGTCTTCTCCACCTAGCCACTCAGCAGGGTCTTCTCCACCTAGCCACTCAGCAGTGTCTTCTCCACCTAGCCTCTCAGCAGTGCCTTCTCCACCTAGCCTCTCAGCAGTCCCTTCTCCACCTAGCCACTCAGCAGTGCCTTCTCCACCTAGCCTCTCAGCAGTGCCTTCTCCACCTAGCCACTCAGCAGTGCCTTCTCCACCTAGCCACTCAGCAGTGCCTTCTCCACCTAGCCACTCAGCAGTGCCTTCTCCACCTAGCCTCTCAGCAGTGCCTTCTCCACCTAGCCACTCAGCAGTGCCTTCTCCACCTAGCCACTCAGCAGTGCCTTCTCCACCTAGCCACTCAGCAGTGCCTTCTCCACCTAGCCACTCAGCAGTATCTTCTCCACCTAGCCTCTCAGCAGTGCCTTCTCCACCTAGCCACTCAGCAGTGCCTTCTCCACCTAGCCACTCAGCAGTGCCTTCTCCACCTAGCCTCTCAGCAGTGCCTTCTCCACCTAGCCACTCAGCAGTGCCTTCTCCACCTAGCCACTCAGCAGTGCCTTCTCCACCTAGCCACTCAGCAGTGCCTTCTCCACCTAGCCACTCAGCAGTGCCTTCTCCACCTAGCCTCTCAGCAGTGCCTTCTCCACCTAGCCTCTAAGCAGTGCCTTCTCCACCTAGCCACTCAGCAGTGCCTTCTCCACCTAGCCACTCAGCAGTGTCTTCTCCACCTAGCCTCTCAGCAGTCCCTTCTCCACCTAGCCACTCAGCAGTCCCTTCTCCACCTAGCCTCTAAGCAGTGTCTTCTCCACCTAGCCACTCAGCAGTGTCTTCTCCACCTAGCCACTCAGCAGTGCCTTCTCCACCTAGCCACTCAGCAGTGTCTTCTCCACCTAGCCTCTCAGCAGTGCCTTCTCCACCTAGCCACTCAGCAGTGCCTTCTCCACCTAGCCACTCAGCAGTGTCTTCTTCACCTAGCCTCTCAGCAGTCCCTTCTCCACCTAGCCACTCAGCAGTGCCTTCTCCACCTAGCCACTCAGCAGTCCCTTCTCCACCTAGCCACTCAGCAGTGTCTTCTCCACCTAGCCACTCAGCAGTGCCTTCTCCACCTAGCCACTCAGCAGTGTCTTCTCCACCTAGCCTCTCAGCAGTGCCTTCTCCACCTAGCCACTCAGCAGTGCCTTCTCCACCTAGCCACTCAGCAGTGTCTTCTCCACCTAGCCACTCAGCAGTGTCTTCTCCACCTAGCCTCTCAGCAGTCCCTTCTCCACCTAGCCACTCAGCAGTGCCTTCTCCACCTATCCACTCAGCAGTGTCTTCTCCACCTAGCCACTCAGCAGTGCCTTCTCCACCTAGCCACTCAGCAGTGTCTTCTCCACCTAGCCACTCAGCAGTGCCTTCTCCACCTAGCCACTCAGCAGTGTCTTCTCCACCTAGCCACTCAGCAGTGTCTTCTCCACCTAGCCTCTAAGCAGTGTCTTCTCCACCTAGCCACTCAGCAGTGTCTTCTCCACCTAGCCACTCAGCAGTGCCTTCTCCACCTAGCCACTCAGCAGTGTCTTCTCCACCTAGCCTCTCAGCAGTGCCTTCTCCACCTAGCCACTCAGCAGTGCCTTCTCCACCTAGCCACTCAGCAGTGTCTTCTCCACCTAGCCTCTCAGCAGTCCCTTCTCCACCTAGCCACTCAGCAGTGCCTTCTCCACCTAGCCACTCAGCAGTGTCTTCTCCACCTAGCCACTCAACAGTGCCTTCTCCACCTAGCCACTCAGCAGTGCCTTCTCCACCTAGCCACTCAGCAGTGCCTTCTCCACCTAGCCACTCAGCAGTGCCTTCTCCACCTAGCCACTCAGCAGTGCCTTCTCCACCTAGCCACTCAGCAGTGTCTTCTCCACCTAGCCACTCAGCAGTGCCTTCTCCACCTAGCCACTCAGCAGTGCCTTCTCCACCTAGCCTCTAAGCAGTGCCTTCTCCACCTAGCCACTCAGCAGGGTCTTCTCCACCTAGCCACTCAGCAGTGCCTTCTCCACCTAGCCACTCAGCAGTGTCTTCTCCACCTAGCCACTCAGCAGTGCCTTCTCCACGTAGCCACTCAGCAGTGCCTTCTCCACCTAGCCACTCAGCAGTGCCTTCTCCACCTAGCCACTCAGCAGTGCCTTCTCCACCTAGCCACTCAGCAGTGCCTTCTCCACCTAGCCACTCAGCAGTGCCTTCTCCAGTGGCTTAACGTGAGTCTCCAGGCTTCCAGTCTGTAAAGCTGAGGTGATGGTATTGATGGTTGAGGAGGAAGTCAATAATCATTAACGTGATAAAGCCACTGGCTTTAATCCTAAATGACACCCTATTCCCTATATAGTACACTACTTAGACACAGAACGCTAATGGCCGTGGTCAACAATAGTGCACTACGTAGGGAATAGGGTGCTGTATGGGACTCAATTCAGGGTTTCCTTCCAGGGATGGAAAGGCTTCAGGCTTCATGATGTTCTGATTTCCAACAGGTTGTAGGACTATTGTAGACTGAACTTGGTGGTTGTAGGACTATAGTAGACTGAACATGGTGGTTGTAGGACTATTGTAGACTGAACATGGTGGTTGTAGGACTATTGTAGACTGAACATGGTGGTTGTAGGACTATTGTAGACTGAACATGGTGGTTGTAGGACTATAGTAGACTGAACATGGTGGTTGTAGGACTATAGTAGACTGAACATGGTGGTTGTAGGACTATAGTAGACTGAACATGGTGGATGTAGGACTATAGTAGACTGAACATGGTGGTTGTAGGACTATTGTAGACTGAACATGGTGGCTGTAGGACTATTGTAGACTGAACATGGTGGATGTAGGACTATTGTAGACTGAACATGGTGGATGTAGGACTATAGTAGACTGAACATGGTGGATGTAGGACTATAGTAGACTGAACATGGTGGATGTAGGACTATTGTAGACTGAACATGGTGGATGTAGGACTATTGTAGACTGAACATGGTGGTTGTAGGACTATTGTAGACTGAACATGGTGGATGTTGGTTGCAGCAGTGAGGCATTGTTGGTATTCATGCAGCTTTGACTAATGTTCTGTCAGACAGTAAAATCAGCCTAAACATTACAGCATAACTTATTAACAATTGAAGAACACGTTGTTCCAAACTCCAAACGGTTGTTTACCTTGTGATCATAACACATCGAGTGACGAGGGGAATAATAAACAGAACAACTAAAGTCCCATTTAGTTTAATGGCAGTCCAGTGTCAATGCTCAGCAGTCTAAATTCCCAATCTGGCCCTCAACCATCACGGTCACCTAATAATCCCCAGTTTACAATTGGCTCATACATCCCCCTCCTCTCCCCTGTAACTATTCCCCAGGTCGTTGCTGCAAATGAGAACGTGTTCTCAGTCAACTTACCTGGTAAAATAACGGATAAATAAAAAAAAAAAAAAAAAAAATGCTGTTGTATTTGTTTACAGTCCATAAGTCAGTCTCAGGTGAGTATGTACCGATCCTACCCTAAACAAATATGCAGCGAGCTATACCAGTCTCTCTCTCTCTCTCTCTCTGTGTCTCTCTCTGTGTCTCTCTCTGTGTTTCTCTCTCTCTCTCTCTCTCTCTCTGTGTCTCTCTCTGTGTCTCTCTCTGTGTTTCTCTCTCTGTGTCTCTCTCTGTGTCTCTCTCTGTGTCTCTCTCTGTGTCTCTCTCTCTCTCTCTCTCTCTGTGTCTCTCTCTGTCTCTCTCTCTCTCTCTCTCTGTGTCTCTCTCTGTGTCTCTCTCTCTCTCTCTCTCTCTGTCTCTCTCTCTCTCTCTCCTTCTCTCTGTGTTGGCTTTAAAACTGCGTCTCTTACCAGTGTTGTGTTTTGTGGGAGACGGGAGCTTTGTCTCTACTCCGTTTTCCCGCCTCGCCAGAAATAGCTGAGATTGCAGAATAAGGTTATATCATTCTCAGACACGCTTTCTTACCCCAGGAGGACACCACCCAACACCGGATGCATAATGTGTCATTACACAAGGGTGTTCTTTATTAGCAGAGGAACAGATTATGCCATTCTTCTCCTGGCTGACACGTCTCAAACGGACGGCATGCCATTTTTCTCCTGGCTGACACGACGCAAACGGACCTCATGCCATTCTTCTCCTGGCTAACTGTTAGCCAGGCCTGTTGTTATGTCTCCATGGAGAGAGGGACGGCGAGCCTGCCCTGTTTGTCAGATGTCTCCATGGAGCAGAGGGAGCTGCTAGCCAGGCCTGGTTGTTACGCCTCCATGGGAGAAGGGAGCTGTTGGCCTCCCTGCTTTGCCATGTCTCCATGGAGACAGGGACTGCTAGCCTCCCCGTTGTTATGTCTCCATGGCAGAGAGGGGCTGGCCAGCCTCGCCTGTTGTTATGTCGTCCATGGAGAGAGGGACTGGTTAGCCTCCCTGTTGCCATGTCTCCAGGTGGAAGAGGGCCTGCCCAGCCTCCCTGTTGTTACGTCTCCATGGAGAGAGGGACTTGTTAGCCTCCCTGTTGTTATGTCTCCATGGAGAGAGGGACTGTTAGCCTCCCTGTTGTTATGTCTCCATGGAGAGAGGGACTGTTAGCCTCCCTGTTGTTATGTCTCCATGGAGAGAGGGACTGTTAGCCAGGCCTGTTGTTATGTCTCCATGGAGAGAGGGACTGTTAGCCTCCCTGTTGTTATGTCTCCATGGAGAGAGGGACTGTTAGCCTCCCTGTTGTTATGTCTCCATGGAGAGAGGGACTGTTAGCCTCCCTGTTGTTATGTCTCCATGGAGAGAGGGACTGTTAGCCTCCCTGTTGTTATGTCTCCATGGAGAGAGGGACTGTTAGCCTCCCTGTTGGACTGTTAGCCAGTTATGTCTCCATGGAGAGAGGGACTGTTAGCCAGGCCTGTTGTTATGTCTCCATGGAGAGAGGGACTGTTAGCCTCCCTGTTGTTATGTCTCCATGGAGAGAGGGATTGTTAGCCTCCCCTGTTGTTATGTCTCCATGGAGAGAGGGACTGTTAGCCTCCCTGTTGTTATGTCTCCATGGAGACAGGGACTGTTAGCCAGGCCTCTTGTTATGTCTCCAAGGAGAGAGTTCCATCTAGAACCTTTTCCACCGATGGTTCTACATGGAACCCAAAAGGGTTCTACCTTGGACCAAAATGGGTTCTACCTGGAACCAAAAAGGGTTCTACCGTGGACCAAAAAGGGTTCTACCTGGAACCATAAAGGGTTCTACCTGGAACCATAAAGGGTTCTACCTGGGACCAAAAAGGGTTCTACCTGGAACCCAAAAGGGTTCTACTTGTGACCAACAAGGGTTCTACCTGGAACCCAAAAGGGTTCTACCTGGGACCAAAAAGGTTTCTTCCTGGAACCAAAAAGGTTTCTACCTGGAACCAAAAAGGGTTCTACCTGGAACCAAAAAGGGTTCTACCTGGAACCCAAAATGGTTCTACCTGGGACCAAAAAGGGTTCTACCTGGACCCAAAAAGGGTTCTACCTGGGACCAAAAAGGGTTCTACCTGGAACCCAAAAGGGTTCTACCTGGGACCAAAAATGGTTCTACCTGGAACCCAAAAGGGTTCTACCTGGGACCAAAAAGGTTTCTACCTGGAACCAAAAATGTTTCTACCTGGAACCAAAAAGGCTTCTACCTGGAACCAAAAAGGGTTCTACCTGGGACCAAAAAGGGTTCTACCTGGAACCAAAAAGGGTTCTACCTGGAACCCAAAAGGGTTCTGCCTGGGACCAAAAAGGGTTCTACCTGGAACCAAAAAGGGTTCTACCTGGAACCAAAAAGGGTTCTGCCTGGAACCAAAAAGGGTTCTACCTGGAACCAAAAAGGGTTCTACCTGGAACCCAAAAGGGTTCTACCTGGGACCAAAAAGGGTTCTACCTTGAACCAAAAATGGTTCTGCCTGGAACCAAAAAGGGTTCTACCTGGTACCAAAAAGGTTTCTGCCTGGAACCAAAAAGGTTTCTTCTAAAAGGAACAGTCTAATAACCGTTTTGGTCCATTTTGGTCCTAGATAACACTTTTTTATTCTGATTGTAGACACAACATGACGTAGGACTTACATCATGCATCGTTTCTCTTCCTCTCTCTCTCTGCAGCACAGAGGTAATCACTGTAATTACAAAGCCTACGTCCACACAACACAGGAAGGAAGGCTGGACTTCATTCTGCACATTCACAACAACAAAAAAAAACGAAACAGTAGAAGCAACATCCCTCCTAATCCACTGTCATCACACACACACACACACACACACACACACACACACACACACACACACACACACACACACACACACACACACACACACACACACACACACACACACACACACACACACACACACACACACACACACACACACACCCAGTGATTACACACTGATAAGCCATTGGGGAAGCTAGATTAATTTCCAGGGCTGCTTGGCAACCAAACAAATGGAAAAAAGGTCTGGGCCATTCTTATTTTCCACCTGATTACCTCCAACAGAAATCATTTTCGGTAAGATCATTGACCATAAAATTAATTATTAAGGCAGAGCTTAATTGTGTATTGTTCCCCAGTCGTGATTCTTCCTCTTCTATAGGAAGGTTGTGACCATGTTCCCCGGTCCTGATTCTTTCTCTCCTATAGGAAGGTTGTGACTTTGTTCCCCGGTCCTGATTCGTCCTCTACTGGAGGAAGGTTGTGACGTAGTTCCCCGGTCGTGATTCTTCCTCTTCTATAGGAAGGTTGTGACGTAGTTCCCCGGTCCTGATTCTTCCTCTTCAGGAGGAAGGTTGTGACGTAGTTCCCCGGTCCTGATTCTTCCTCTTCTATAGGAAGGTTGTGACGTAGTTCCCCGGTCCTGATTCTTCCTCTTCTATAGGAAGGTTGTGACGTAGTTCCCCGGTCCTGACTCTTCCTCTTCAGGAGGAAGGTTGTGACTTTGTTCCCCGGTCCTGATTCTTCCTCTTCAGGAGGAAGGTTGTGACTTTGTTCCCCGGTCCTGATTCTTCCTCTTCTATAGGAAGGTTGTGACTTTGTTCCCCGGTCCTGATTCTTCCTCTTCTATAGGAAGGTTGTGACTTTGTTCCTCGGTCCTGATTCTTCCTCTTCTATAGGAAGGTTATGACTTTGTTCCCCGGTCGTGATTCTTCCTCTCCTATAGGAAGGTTGTGACTTTGTTCCCCGGTCCTGATTCTTCCTCCTCTATAGGAAGGTTGTCACTTTGTTCCACGGTCGTGACTCTTCTGCGTTTGGAGGACAGTTTTTTCTAATTTCCTGATCGGTAATATAAAAGATGACGTTTATTATATCAGATTATAGGCATGAACTTGTCTGTGTGTGTGCTCGTGCATGTGTATGTGTGTACGTTGATGATTTAAATAGTTGTATCTACTTGGGGGGGGGGGGCATGTTTGTCAGAAGGTACTGGTGGGACTGAAGGACCACTGTAATCAGCCCAGGAGCAACAGTATTTACTGGTCTCATTTAGCTGAAATAGGGGTGCAGTGGAAGCTTTGTTTGGGACTGAAGGACCACTGTAATCAGCCCAGGAGCAACAGTATTTACAGGTCTCATTTAGCTGAAATAGGGGTGCAGTGGGAGCTTTGTCTGGTGGGTGTGTAATGGACTCCTAAGCTCGAGGTTTATTAGGGTTTCCTCTTTAATATCCAGATGGGAGTTTGACTAGACGATGGAGACAGCCATCCATGCGTGACCTCAACAGGCAGTAGTCATTGAAAGCTCATTTCTCTCTCTCTGTCTATCGTGATATGCAGTCATTGTTGACGGGTTTACAAGGATGGCTGAACAC
>NC_092095.1:79151612-79166612 GCF_045679555.1 Salvelinus alpinus | reverse complement strand
CCCTCGGCTGTCTGTAAATTAAGTGTTGGAGATAGCCCTCGGCTGTCTGTAAATTAAGTGTTGGAGATAGCCCTGGGCTGTCTGTAAATTAAGTGTTGGAGATAGCCCTGGGCTGTCTGTAAATTAAGTGTTGGAGATAGCCCTCGGCTGTCTGTAAATTAAGTGTTGGAGATAGCCCTCGGCTGTCTGTAAATTAAGTGTTGGAGATAGCCCTCGGCTGTCTGTAAATTAAGTGTTGGAGATAGCCCTCAGCTGTCTGTAAATTAAGTGTTGGAGATAGCCCTCGGCTGTCTGTAAATTACGTGTTGGAGATAGCCCTGGGATGTCTGTAAATTAAGTGTTGGAGATAGCCCTGGGCTGTCTGTAAATTAAGTGTTGGAGATAGCCCTCAGCTGTCTGTAAATTAAGTGTTGGAGATAGCCCTCGGCTGTCTGTAAATTAAGTGTTGGAGATAGCCCTCGGCTGTCTGTAAAAGTATTTTACTTTTACTTGAGTAATTTTCTATGAAAGTATCTTTTACTTTTACTCAAGTATGACAATTGTGTATTTTTCCACCATTGTGTGTGTTTGTGTGCTGCAGGCTTTACAGAGCAAACCAATGATTCCTCCCAGCCATTTATCCCTGTACCAAGTAGGAGGGTTATGGTGGGGGGGTTGTTAAGGAGGGTTATGGTGGGGGGAGGGGGGGGGTTGTTTAGGAGGGTTATGGGGAGGGGGAGGGGGGGGGGTTGTTTCCATTGTAGTTGTTCTGTGTGAGAATAACACGTCAATCAAGAGCTAGTGTCTCTGGTTGGGTCACATCCAATGTTCATACTGGGTAGGTATAACAGCCTGTAGTTAACGGTGTGCACCCTCTCCCTCTGGGAATACTTTGATGCCTGTGTGTGTGTGTGTGTGTGTGTGTGTGTGTGTGTGTGTGTGTGTGTGTGTGTGTGTGTGTGTGTGTGTGTGTGTGTGTGTGTGTGTGTGTGTGTGTGTGTGTGTGTGTGTGTGTGTGTGTGTGTGTGTGTGTGTGTGAGTGCGTGCGTGCGTGCGTGCGTGCGTGCGTGCGTGCGTGCGTGCGTGCGTGCGTGCGTGCGTGCGACACTGCTAAGATTCTTCTAAGAGCCGATAGGTTGAACTCATACTGCTTTGGGTGAAATCACAAGGAGCACCACCTCTCTCTCTCTCCTCTTCCATTTCTGCTCTTGGCACTGACACTCTAGTGCAAGGTGCTGACAGTGACATTTGGTGGCGTTGTCATCGCCTTGTCACCTCAATTTAGCATCACTCTCTCTTTTTATCTCTCTTTAACTCTCTCTCTCTCTCTCTCCCTTTCTCACCTTCAAAGTAGTGCTGTCTCTCTCTCTCTCTCTCTAGCTGTCTTCTGCTCTCTCTCTCTCTCTCTCTCTGTCTTCTCCTCTCTCTCTCTCTCGCTATCCCTCTCTCTCTCTCTCTCTCTCTCTCTCTGTCTTCTCCTCTCTCTCTCTCGCTATCCCCCTCTTTCTCGCTCCCCCCCCCCTCTCCCCCTCCTCTCTCTCTCTCTCTGTCTTCTCCTCTCTCTCTCTCGCTATCCCCCTCTTTCTCGTTCTCTCCCCCCCCCCCCCTCTCTCTCTCTCTCTCTCTCTCTCTCTCTCTTCTCCTCTCTCCAGACCTACACCACCCTCAGCAGCAGCCTATTACCCCTTCCTTCACAGCCAGATGGTGTCATTTTGGGGTGAACACATGAGCTGGTGGAGGGAGAGAGAGAGGGAGAGAGGGAGAGAGGGAGAGAATGAGAGAAGAGAGAGAGAGGGAGAGAGGGAAAGAGGGAGAGAGGGAGAGAGGGAGAGAAGGAGAGAGGGAGAGAAGGAGAGATGGAGAGAGGGAGAGAGAGAGTCATAAGTAAAGTAACTGGGGTCAGGAGGAGAAGAGGAGGAGTCGAGGAACATTGATGCCTCTTAGGGAACAGAGCTCTTCAACTCAGCCCAAATTAAACAGCCTTAAACCTTCACCTGCTCATGGAGAGCTTAATACGGCAGACACACACACACACACACACACACACACACACACACACACACACACACACACACACACACACACACACACACACACACACACACACACACACACACACACACACACACACACACACACACACACACACACACACACACACACACACAGGAGCCACTCATCAGTAAAGGGTCGTCAGACTAAAGAACGAGTAAGGCAGTAAAACAGGAGTCAGGCATCAGTCTAAGAGGGAAGCCCTGCTGTTAGTAACACAGTTACAGAGACACTCATCAGTCTCAGAGGGAAGCCCTCCTGTTAGTAACAAAGTTACAGAGACTCTCATCAGTCTCAGAGGGAAGCCCTGCTGTTAGTAACACAGTTACAGAGACACTCATCAGTCTCAGAGGGAAGCCCTCCTGTTAGTAACACAGTTACAGAGACTCTCATCAGTCTCAGAGGGAAGCCCTGCTGTTAGTAACACAGTTACAGAGACTCTCATCAGTCTCAGAGGGAAGCCCTCCTGTTAGTAACACAGTTACAGAGACTCTCATCAGTCTCAGAGGGAAGCCCTCCTGTTAGTAACACAGTTACAGAGACACTCATCAGTCTCAGAGGGAAGCCCTCCTGTTAGTAACACAGTTACAGAGACTCTCATCAGTCTCAGAGGGAAGCCCTGCTGTTAGTAACACAGTTACAGAGACACTCATCAGTCTCAGAGGGAAGCCCTCCTGTTAGTAACACAGTTACAGAGACTCTCATCAGTCTCAGAGGGAAGCCCTGCTGTTAGTAACACAGTTACAGAGACACTCATCAGTCTCAGAGGGAAGCCCTCCTGTTAGTAACACAGTTACAGAGACTCTCATCAGTCTCAGAGGGAAGCCCTCCTGTTAGTAACACAGTTACAGAGACACTCATCAGTCTCAGAGGGAAGCCCTCCTGTTAGTAACACAGTTACAGAGACTTTCATCAGTCTCAGAGGGAAGCCCTCCTGTTAGTAACACAGTTACAGAGACACTCATCAGTCTCAGAGGGAAGCCCTCCTGTTAGTAACACAGTTACAGAGACTCTCATCAGTCTCAGAGGGAAGCCCTGCTGTTAGTAACACAGTTACAGAGACACTCATCAGTCTCAGAGGGAAGCCCTGCTGTTAGTAACACAGTTACAGAGACACTCATCAGTCTCAGAGGGAAGCCCTGCTGTTAGTAACACAGTTACAGAGACTCTCATCAGTCTCAGAGGGAAGCCCTGCTGTTAGTAACACAGTTACAGAGACACTCATCAGTCTCAGAGGGAAGCCCTCCTGTTAGTAACACAGTTACAGAGACTCTCATCAGTCTCAGAGGAAGCCCTGCTGTTAGTAACACAGTTACAGAGACACTCATCAGTCTCAGAGTTAAGCCCTCCTGTTAGTAACACAGTTACAGAGACTCTCATCAGTCTCAGAGGGAAGCCCTCCTGTTAGTAACACAGTTACAGAGACACTCATCAGTCTCAGAGGGAAGCCCTGCTGTTAGTAACACAGTTACAGAGACTCTCATCAGTCTCAGAGGGAAGCCCTGCTGTTAGTAACACAGTTACAGAGACACTCATCAGTCTCAGAGGGAAGCCCTCCTGTTAGTAACACAGTTACAGAGACTCTCATCAGTCTCAGAGGAAGCCCTGCTGTTAGTAACACAGTTACAGAGACACTCATCAGTCTCAGAGGGAAGCCCTCCTGTTTGTAACACAGTTACAGAGACTCTCATCAGTCTCAGAGGGAAGCCCTCCTGTTAGTAACACAGTTACAGAGACACTCATCAGTCTCAGAGGGAAGCCCTCCTGTTAGTAACACAGTTACAGAGACTCTCATCAGTCTCAGAGGGAAGCCCTCCTGTTAGTAACACAGTTACAGAGACACTCATCAGTCTCAGAGGGAAGCCCTCCTGTTAGTAACACAGTTACAGAGACTCTCATCAGTCTCAGAGGGAAGCCCTCCTGTTAGTAACACAGTTACAGAGACACTCATCAGTCTCAGAGGGAAGCCCTCCTGTTAGTAACACAGTTACAGAGACACTCATCAGTCTCAGAGGGAAGCCCTCCTGTTAGTAACACAGTTACAGAGACACTCATCAGTCTCAGAGGGAAGCCCTCCTGTTAGTAACACAGTTACAGAGACACTCATCAGTCTCAGAGGGAAGCCCTGCTGTTAGTAGCACAGTTACAGAGACACTCATCAGTCTCAGAGGGAAGCCCTCCTGTTAGTAACACAGTTACAGAGACTCTCATCAGTCTCAGAGGGAAGCCCTCCTGTTAGTAACACAGTTACAGAGACACTCATCAGTCTCAGAGGGAAGCCCTGCTGTTAGTAACACAGAGACTATCATCAGTCTCAGAGGGAAGCCCTCCTGTTAGTAACACAGTTACAGAGACTCTCATCAGTCTCAGAGGGAAGCCCTCCTGTTAGTAACACAGAGACTCTCATCAGTCTCAGAGGGAAGCCCTCCTGTTAGTAACAGAGAGACTCTCATCAGTCTCAGAGGGAAGCCCTCCTGTTAGTAACACAGTTACAGAGACACTCATCAGTCTCAGAGCGAAGCCCTGCTGTTAGTAACACAGTTACAGAGACACTCATCAGTCTCAGAGCGAAGCCCTGCTGTTAGTAACACAGTTACAGAGACTCTCATCAGTCTCAGAGGGAAGCCCTCCTGTTAGTAACACAGTTACAGAGACACTCATCAGTCTCAGAGGGAAGCCCTCCTGTTAGTAACACAGTTACAGAGACTCTCATCAGTCTCAGAGGGAAGCCCTCCTGTTAATAACACAGTTACAGAGACTCTCATCAGTCTCAGAGGGAAGCCCTGCTGTTAGTAACACAGTTACAGAGACTCTCATCAGTCTCAGAGGGAAGCCCTGCTGTTAGTAACACAGTTACAGAGACACTCATCAGTCTCAGAGGGAAGCCCTCCTGTTAGTAACACAGTTACAGAGACTCTCATCAGTCTCAGAGGGAAGCCCTGCTGTTAGTAACACAGTTACAGAGACACTCATCAGTCTCAGAGGGAAGCCCTCCTGTTAGTAACACAGTTACAGAGACTCTCATCAGTCTCAGAGGGAAGCCCTGCTGTTAGTAACACAGTTACAGAGACACTCATCAGTCTCAGAGGGAAGCCCTCCTGTTAGTAACACAGTTACAGAGACTCTCATCAGTCTCAGAGGGAAGCCCTCCTGTTAGTAACACAGTTACAGAGACACTCATCAGTCTCAGAGGGAAGCCCTCCTGTTAGTAACACAGTTACAGAGACTCTCATCAGTCTCAGAGGGAAGCCCTCCTGTTAGTAACACAGTTACAGAGACACTCATCAGTCTCAGAGGGAAGCCCTCCTGTTAGTAACACAGTTACAGAGACTCTCATCAGTCTCAGAGGGAAGCCCTCCTGTTAGTAACACAGTTACAGAGACACTCATCAGTCTCAGAGGGAAGCCCTCCTGTTAGTAACACAGTTACAGAGACACTCATCAGTCTCAGAGGGAAGCCCTCCTGTTAGTAACACAGTTACAGAGACACTCATCAGTCTCAGAGGGAAGCCCTCCTGTTAGTAACACAGTTACAGAGACACTCATCAGTCTCAGAGGGAAGCCCTGCTGTTAGTAGCACAGTTACAGAGACACTCATCAGTCTCAGAGGGAAGCCCTCCTGTTAGTAACACAGTTACAGAGACTCTCATCAGTCTCAGAGGGAAGCCCTCCTGTTAGTAACACAGTTACAGAGACACTCATCAGTCTCAGAGGGAAGCCCTGCTGTTAGTAACACAGAGACTATCATCAGTCTCAGAGGGAAGCCCTCCTGTTAGTAACACAGTTACAGAGACTCTCATCAGTCTCAGAGGGAAGCCCTCCTGTTAGTAACACAGAGACTCTCATCAGTCTCAGAGGGAAGCCCTCCTGTTAGTAACAGAGAGACTCTCATCAGTCTCAGAGGGAAGCCCTCCTGTTAGTAACACAGTTACAGAGACACTCATCAGTCTCAGAGCGAAGCCCTGCTGTTAGTAACACAGTTACAGAGACACTCATCAGTCTCAGAGCGAAGCCCTGCTGTTAGTAACACAGTTACAGAGACTCTCATCAGTCTCAGAGGGAAGCCCTCCTGTTAGTAACACAGTTACAGAGACACTCATCAGTCTCAGAGGGAAGCCCTCCTGTTAGTAACACAGTTACAGAGACTCTCATCAGTCTCAGAGGGAAGCCCTCCTGTTAATAACACAGTTACAGAGACTCTCATCAGTCTCAGAGGGAAGCCCTGCTGTTAGTAACACAGTTACAGAGACTCTCATCAGTCTCAGAGGGAAGCCCTGCTGTTAGTAACACAGTTACAGAGACACTCATCAGTCTCAGAGGGAAGCCCTCCTGTTAGTAACACAGTTACAGAGACTCTCATCAGTCTCAGAGGGAAGCCCTGCTGTTAGTAACACAGTTACAGAGACACTCATCAGTCTCAGAGGGAAGCCCTCCTGTTAGTAACACAGTTACAGAGACTCTCATCAGTCTCAGAGGGAAGCCCTGCTGTTAGTAACACAGTTACAGAGACACTCATCAGTCTCAGAGGGAAGCCCTCCTGTTAGTAACACAGTTACAGAGACTCTCATCAGTCTCAGAGGGAAGCCCTCCTGTTAGTAACACAGTTACAGAGACACTCATCAGTCTCAGAGGGAAGCCCTCCTGTTAGTAACACAGTTACAGAGACTCTCATCAGTCTCAGAGGGAAGCCCTCCTGTTAGTAACACAGTTACAGAGACACTCATCAGTCTCAGAGGGAAGCCCTCCTGTTAGTAACACAGTTACAGAGACTCTCATCAGTCTCAGAGGGAAGCCCTGCTGTTAGTAACACAGTTACAGAGACACTCATCAGTCTCAGAGGGAAGCCCTGCTGTTAGTAACAAAGTTACAGAGACACTCATCAGTCTCAGAGGGAAGCCCTGCTGTTAGTAACACAGTTACAGAGACTCTCATCAGTCTCAGAGGGAAGCCCTGCTGTTAGTAACACAGTTACAGAGACACTCATCAGTCTCAGAGGGAAGCCCTCCTGTTAGTAACACAGTTACAGAGACTCTCATCAGTCTCAGAGGAAGCCCTGCTGTTAGTAACACAGTTACAGAGACACTCATCAGTCTCAGAGGGAAGCCCTCCTGTTAGTAACACAGTTACAGAGACTCTCATCAGTCTCAGAGGGAAGCCCTCCTGTTAGTAACACAGTTACAGAGACACTCATCAGTCTCAGAGGGAAGCCCTGCTGTTAGTAACACAGTTACAGAGACTCTCATCAGTCTCAGAGGGAAGCCCTGCTGTTAGTAACACAGTTACAGAGACACTCATCAGTCTCAGAGGGAAGCCCTCCTGTTAGTAACACAGTTACAGAGACTCTCATCAGTCTCAGAGGAAGCCCTGCTGTTAGTAACACAGTTACAGAGACACTCATCAGTCTCAGAGGGAAGCCCTCCTGTTAGTAACACAGTTACAGAGACTCTCATCAGTCTCAGAGGGAAGCCCTCCTGTTAGTAACACAGTTACAGAGACACTCATCAGTCTCAGAGGGAAGCCCTCCTGTTAGTAACACAGTTACAGAGACTCTCATCAGTCTCAGAGGGAAGCCCTCCTGTTAGTAACACAGTTACAGAGACACTCATCAGTCTCAGAGGGAAGCCCTCCTGTTAGTAACACAGTTACAGAGACTCTCATCAGTCTCAGAGGGAAGCCCTCCTGTTAGTAACACAGTTACAGAGACACTCATCAGTCTCAGAGGGAAGCCCTCCTGTTAGTAACACAGTTACAGAGACAATCATCAGTCTCAGAGGGAAGCCCTCCTGTTAGTAACACAGTTACAGAGACACTCATCAGTCTCAGAGGGAAGCCCTGCTGTTAGTAGCACAGTTACAGAGACACTCATCAGTCTCAGAGGGAAGCCCTCCTGTTAGTAACACAGTTACAGAGACTCTCATCAGTCTCAGAGGGAAGCCCTCCTGTTAGTAACACAGTTACAGAGACACTCATCAGTCTCAGAGGGAAGCCCTGCTGTTAGTAACACAGAGACTATCATCAGTCTCAGAGGGAAGCCCTCCTGTTAGTAACACAGAGACTCTCATCAGTCTCAGAGGGAAGCCCTCCTGTTAGTAACACAGAGACTCTCATCAGTCTCAGAGGGAAGCCCTCCTGTTAGTAACACAGTTACAGAGACACTCATCAGTCTCAGAGCGAAGCCCTGCTGTTAGTAACACAGTTACAGAGACACTCATCAGTCTCAGAGCGAAGCCCTGCTGTTAGTAACACAGTTACAGAGACTCTCATCAGTCTCAGAGGGAAGCCCTCCTGTTAGTAACACAGTTACAGAGACACTCATCAGTCTCAGAGGGAAGCCCTCCTGTTAGTAACACAGTTACAGAGACTCTCATCAGTCTCAGAGGGAAGCCCTCCTGTTAATAACACAGTTACAGAGACTCTCATCAGTCTCAGAGGGAAGCCCTGCTGTTAGTAACACAGTTACAGAGACTCTCATCAGTCTCAGAGGGAAGCCCTGCTGTTAGTAACACAGTTACAGCGACTCTCATCAGTCTCAGAGGGAAGCCCTGCTGTTAGTAACACAGTTACAGAGACTCTCATCAGTCTCAGAGGGAAGCCCTGCTGTTAGTAACACAGTTACAGAGACTCTCATCAGTCTCAGAGGGAAGCCCTCCTGTTAGTAACACAGTTACAGAGACTCTCATCAGTCTCAGAGGGAAGCCCTGCTGTTAGTAACACAGTTACAGAGACACTCATCAGTCTCAGAGGGAAGCCCTCCTGTTAGTAACACAGTTACAGAGACTCTCATCAGTCTCAGAGGGAAGCCCTCCTGTTAGTAACACAGTTACAGAGACACTCATCAGTCTCAGAGGGAAGCCCTCCTGTTAGTAACACAGTTACAGAGACTCTCATCAGTCTCAGAGGGAAGCCCTCCTGTTAGTAACACAGTTACAGAGACACTCATCAGTCTCAGAGGGAAGCCCTCCTGTTAGTAACACAGTTACAGAGAATCTCATCAGTCTCAGAGGGAAGCCCTCCTGTTAGTAACACAGTTACAGAGACACTCATCAGTCTCAGAGGGAAGCCCTGCTGTTAGTAACACAGTTACAGAGACTCTCATCAGTCTCAGAGGGAAGTCCTCCTGTTAGTAACACAGTTACAGAGACACTCATCAGTCTCAGAGGGAAGCCCTCCTGTTAGTAACACAGTTACAGAGACTCTCATCAGTCTCAGAGGGAAGCCCTCCTGTTAGTAACACAGATACAGAGACACTCATCAGTCTCAGAGGGAAGCCCTCCTGTTAGTAACACAGTTACAGAGACTCTCATCAGTCTCAGAGGGAAGCCCTCCTGTTAGTAACACAGTTACAGAGACACTCATCAGTCTCAGAGGGAAGCCCTGCTGTTAGTAACACAGTTACAGAGACTCTCATCAGTCTCAGAGGGAAGTCCTCCTGTTAGTAACACAGTTACAGAGACACTCATCAGTCTCAGAGGGAAGCCCTCCTGTTAGTAACACAGTTACAGAGAATCGCATCAGTCTCAGAGGGAAGCCCTCCTGTTAGTAACACAGATACAGAGACACTCATCAGTCTCAGAGGGAAGCCCTCCTGTTAGTAACACAGTTACAGAGACACTCATCAGTCTCAGAGGGAAGCCCTCCTGTTAGTAACACAGTTACAGAGACTCTCATCAGTCTCAGAGGGAAGTCCTCCTGTTAGTAACACAGTTACTGAGACTCTCATCAGTCTCAGAGGGAAGCCCTCCTGTTAGTAACACAGTTACAGAGACTCTCATCAGTCTCAGAGGGAAGCCCTACTGTTAGTAACACAGTTACAGAGACTCTCATCAGTCTCAGAGGGAAGCCCTCCTGTTAGTAACACAGTTACAGAGACACTCATCAGTCTCAGAGGGAAGCCCTCCTGTTAGTAACACAGTTACAGAGACTCTCATCAGTCTCAGAGGGAAGCCCTCCTGTTAGTAACACAGTTACAGAGACTCTCATCAGTCTCAGAGGGAAGCCCTCCTGTTAGTAACACAGTTACAGAGACACTCATCAGTCTCAGAGGGAAGCCCTCCTGTTAGTAACACAGTTACAGAGACTCTCATCAGTCTCAGAGGGAAGCCCTCCTGTTAGTAACACAGTTACAGAGACTCTCATCAGTCTCAGAGGGAAGCCCTCCTGTTAGTAACACAGTTACAGAGACACTCATCAGTCTCAGAGGGAAGCCCTCCTGTTAGTAACACAGTTACAGCGACTCTCATCAGTCTCAGAGGGAAGCCCTCCTTTTAGTAACACAGTTACAGAGACTCTCATCAGTCTCAGAGGGAAGCCCTCCTGTTAGTAACACAGTTACAGAGACTCTCATCAGTCTCAGAGGAAGCCCTCCTGTTAGTAACACAGTTACAGAGACACTTGGGGCGGCAGGGTAGCCTTGTGGTTAGAGCGTTGGACTAGTAACCGAAAGGTTGCTAGATTGAATCCCCCGAGCTGACAAGGTAAAACATCTGTCATTCTGCCCCTGAACAAGGCAGATAACCCACTGTTCCTAGACCAGTTAACCCACTGTTCCTAGACCAGTTAACCCACTGTTCCTAGACCAGTTAACCCACTGTTCCTAGACCAGTTAACCCACTGTTCCTAGACCAGTTAACCCACTGTTCCTAGACCAGTTAACCCACTGTTCCTAGACCAGTTAACCCACTGTTCCTAGACCAGTTAACCCACTGTTCCTAGACCAGTTAACCCACTGTTCCTAGACCAGTTAACCCACTGTTCCTAGACCAGTTAACCCACTGTTCCTAGACCAGTTAACCCACTGTTCCTAGACCAGTTAACCCACTGTTCCCCGTTAAGCCGTCATTGAAAATAAGAATTTGTTCTTAACTGACTTGCCTAGTTAAATAAAGGTTACATTAAAAATTGAAAAGTCAGAGACACTTGTCAGTCAACCTTGGATAAGCTAAATTGTCATCAGAAAAGGAGAGTTAAACATCATATTGTACTTTACCGACCAGGCCTTGAGTCGACCAATGGGACAGCAGCATACCGACCAGGCCTTGAGTCATCAATGGGACAGTAGACTACAGCTAAAGCAGAACAAATAGACTCTTGATACAGATATAGTTCCCCTGTAGAGAATGGAGAACTACACGTCAAGGTGCAGGATATCACAATAGGTAACTGGCTTTCCCCGTAGAGAATGGAGAAGTACACTTCAAGGTGCAGGATATCACAATAGATAACTGGCTTTCCCTGTAGAGAGTCTGTGATGATCTCTCTGTCTCTCTTTATGACCAGGGCAGTCTATGATGATCTCTCTGGCTCTCTATATGACCAGAGCAGTCTGTGATGATCTGTCTGGCTCTCTTTATGGCCAGGGCAGTCTGTGATGATTTGTCTGGCTCTCTTTATGACCAGGGCAGTCTGTGAAGATCTGTCTGGCTCTCTTTATGACCAGGACAGTCTGTGAGCATCTGCCTGGCTCTCTTTATGACCAGGGCAGTCTGTCTTTATGACCAGGGCAGTCTGTCTTTATGACCAGGGCAGTCTGTCTTAATGACCAGGGCAGTCTGTCTTTATGACCAGGGCAGTCTGTGCAGTAGAGAACCAATGAAGGAGGCAGAAGTAGTTAGCGTAGTGCTAATGATGTGCAGCAGCTCCTTCATCAGCCAGGCTCCATCCCCAATGGCACCCTATTCCCTACATACTGCACTACTGTTGACCTGGGTCCACATATAGTAGTGTGCTATGTAGGGAACAGGGTACCATTTGAGCCAGATCCCCGACCCTGCTTAAGGCACAGTGGGAAGGGTTGGCTAAAGCACTTCCATCCTTCACTTCACACTATGAATGAAATAGGGAATTCAGCTGCAATTGGGCAGCAGGCCAGAAAAGAGAGGTAGGGGGTAGGGAGGAGATGGGAGAGGAGGAAAGTATTGGGAGAGGAGAGGAGGGAGGGATTGGGAGAGGAGGGAGGGATTGGGAGGGGAGAAGAGGGAATGAGATGGGAGAGGAGGGAATGATTGGGAGAGGAGGGAGGGAATGAGATGGGAGAGGAGGGAAGGATTGGGAGAGGAGGGAGGGAATGGGATGGGAGAGGAGGGAAGGAATGGGAGAGGAGGGAAGGATTGGGAGAGGAGGGAGGGATTGGGAGAGGAGGGAGGGAATGAGATGGGAGAGGAGGGAAGGATTGGGAGAGGAGGGAGGGAATGGGATGGGAGGGAGGGAATGGGATGGGAGAGGAGTGAAGGATTGGGAGAGGAGGGAGGAAATGAGATGGGAGAGGAGGGAGGAAATGAGATGGGAGAGGAGGGAAGGATTGGGAGAGGAGGGAGGGAATGGGAGGGGAGAGGAGGGAGAGAGAGAGAGAGAGAGAGAGAGAGAGAGAGAGAGAGAGAGAGAGAGAGAGAGAGAGAGAGAGAGAGAGAGAGAGAGAGAGAGAGAGAGAGAGAGACAGAGATAGAGAGAGAGAGAGAGATAGAGAAAGAGAGAGACAAAGAGAGAGAGAGAGAGACAAAGAGAGAGAGAGAGAGAGAGAGAGAGAGAGAGAGAGAGAGAGAGAGAGAGAGAGAGAGAGAGAGAGAGAGAGAGTATCAAGGTCGGGGGAGATGTTGTTAATGAGAGGAGGAGGAGGATTAGAAAGATGGAGAGCAGTGAAGATAAGAGGAGATTGAAGAGGCTGGTCTCAGAGAGCTCCAGTGGACTCGGTGCTGAATACCATGAAATAACCAGGAGGAAAAATAGCAAAGTAGGAGACAGAACATTGTCTCTCTGTGGGATTTGACCGTCCCTGTCTAGCCACTCTAAACTACATCCTGTCAATCATGTCCAGTCACATTACCTTTGTGGACTGGTCAGCAGACCTGGGTTCAAATACTATTTGATATTGTTCAAATACTTTAAGCATTAGCTCTTGCCTGCCTAGAAAGCCAGATGGGTGGGGTTTCCAGTTTTGGGACTATTAGAATGCCAGATGGGTGGGGTTTCCAGTTTTGGGACTATTAGAATGCCAGATGGGCGGGGTTTCCTGTTTTGGGACTATTAGAATGCCAGATGGGCGGGGTTTCCAGTTTTGGGACTATTAGAATGCCAGATGGGCGGGGTTTCCTGTTTTGGGACTATTAGAATGCCAGATGGGCGGGGTTTCCAGTTTTGGGACTATTAGAACGCCAGATGGGCGGGGTTTCCAGTTTTGGGACTATTAGAACGCCAGATGGGCGGGGTTTCTAGTTTTGGGACTATTAGAACGCCAGATGGGCGGGGTTTCCTGTTTTGGGACTATTAGAACGCCAGATGGGCGGGGTTTCTAGTTTTGGGACTATTAGAACGCCAGATGGGCGGGGTTTCTAGTTTTGGGACTATTAGAACGCCAGATGGGCGGGGTTTCTAGTTTTGGGACTATTAGAACGCCAGATGGGCGGGGTTTCCAGTTTTGGGACTATTAGAACGCCAGATGGGCGGGGTTTCTAGTTTTGGGACTATTAGAATGCCAGATGGGCGGGGTTTCCAGTTTTGGGACTATTAGAACGCCAGATGGGCGGGGTTTCCAGTTTTGGGACTATTAGAACGCCAGATGGGCGGGGTTTCTAGTTTTGGGACTATTAGAATGCCAGATGGGCGGGGTTTCCAGTTTTGGGACTATTAGAATGCCAGATGGGCGGGGTTTCTAGTTTTGGGACTATTAGAACGCCAGATGGGCGGGGTTTCTAGTTTTGGGACTATTAGAACGCCAGATGGGCGGGGTTTCCAGTTTTGGACTATTAGAACGGCAAAAAATATTACATTTTATTATATTGATTATTGCTGCAAATGAAAAAGAATTTGGGGGGACAAAATGACTAAATTCACTTAGAAATGTATTTTATAGATCTGTCATTCTCATTGAAAGCAAGTCTAAGAAGCAGTTGATATGTTCTATGTATTCTATTTCTATGCTTCTAGTTCTTGAGTTTTGCTTTTGCATCGTTTACTTTCAGTTTCATACAACATCTGAAATGACAATATATATTTTTCTTCGGTTTCTGGAAAATATATTTCACAGCGGTTTTAGATGGTACAATGATTCTCTACACTATATTTGCTTGTTTAGTCACAGAAACTAGTTCAGTTTGGACTAACTCAATTGTTTTTTAGTTCAGGTAATACCAGGACCGAATAGCTGAGTTAACAAAAACAAAAAAGGTGTTTGGAACCAATGACTTAATGATAATAATTAGTTGGGTTGTTTTTAACAGTGTGGTGTGTAGAGTGGTCTGTCTTGACTGTGGACGATGTGACGTTATGCAGATGATTCTGAGAGGAGAGACAGGCTGGTTATGATTCTGAGAGGAGAGCCAGGCTGGTTCTGTTTCTGAGAGGAGAGCCAGGCTGGTTATGATTCTGAGAGGAGAGCCAGGCTGGTTATGATTCTGAGAGGAGAGCCAGGCTGGTTCTGTTTCTGAGAGGAGAGCCAGGCTGGTTATGATTCTGAGAGGAGAGCCAGGCTGGTTATGATTCTGAGAGGAGAGCCAGGCTGGTTATGATTCTGAGAGGAGAGCCAGGCTGGTTCTGTTTCTGAGAGGAGAGCCAGGCTGGTTCTGTTTCTGAGAGGAGAGCCAGGCTGGTTATGATTCTGAGAGGAGAGCCAGGCTGGTTATGATTCTGAGAGGAGAGCCAGGCTGGTTCTGTTTCTGAGAGGAGAGCCAGGCTGGTTATGATTCTGAGAGGAGAGCCAGGCTGGTTATGATTCTGAGAGGAGAGCCAGGCTGGTTCTGTTTCTGAGAGGAGAGCCAGGCTGGTTATGATTCTGAGAGGAGAGCCAGGCTGGTTATGATTCTGAGAGGAGAGCCAGGCTGGTTATGATTCTGAGAGGAGAGCCAGGCTGGTTATGATTCTGAGAGGAGAGCCAGGCTGGTTCTGTTTCTGAGAGGAGAGCCAGGCTGGTTATGATTCTGAGAGGAGAGCCAGGCTGGTTATGATTTATTGTTGAAAAGGCAAAACAGACTGTGTGTGT
>NC_092095.1:79126612-79146612 GCF_045679555.1 Salvelinus alpinus | reverse complement strand
TCGGTGTGTTGCTGAAGAGATGGCAGGGACTTCTCTGTGTTGCGCGGGGAAAAGGTTGTGTGGGTGTGTGTGTGTGGGTGTGTATAGCAGGGACCTCTCTGTGTAGAGAGAAAGGTTAGCTGGTGGAAAGAAAAGGCTGGAGGCTTGTTTCTGGGCTGAAAATACAAAGCCGAAAAGAAAGGCCTGAGGAAATGTCATTATAATGAAATGGAAATATGGTCTCAATTAAAACTGGTAACATTCAATATGGAATTTCAATGTGCAGATTTGAGTGTGTAGCTTTGTGTGTGGTGTGAGTGTGAGCTTGTGCCTGTTTGCCTGTCTGCCTGTTTGACTGTTTGCCTGCCTGTTTGCCTGCCTGTCTGCCTGCCTGTTTGCCTGCCTGTTTGACTGTTTGCCTGCCTGCCTGCCTGCCTGCCTGCCTGCCTGTTTGCCTGTCTGCCTGTCTGCCTGCCTGCCTGCCTGTCTGCCTGTCTGCCTGCCTGCCTGCCTGTTTGCCTGTCTGTTTGCCTGCCTGTCTGCCTGCCTGCCTGCTTGACTGTTTGCCTGTCTGCCTGCCTGTCTGTTTGCCTGCCTGTCTGCCTGGCTGCCTGTTTGACTGTTTGCCTGTCTGCCTGTCTGCCTGTTTGCCTGCCTGTCTGTCTGCTTGTTTGCCTGCCTGTCTGCCTGCCTGTCTGTCTAGAAGAGTGTAGGTAGTAGATGGTAGAGTGTAGGTAGTGGATGGTAGAGTGTAGGTAGTGGATGGTAGAGTGTAGGTAGTGTCTAGTAGAGTGTAGGTAGTGTCTAGTAGAGTGTAGGTAGTGGATGGTAGAGTGTAGGTAGTGGATGGTAGAGTGTAGGCAGTGGATGGTAGAGTGTAGGTAGTGGATGGTAGAGTGTAGGTAGTGGATGGTAGAGTGTAGGTAGTGTCTAGTAGAGTGTAGGTAGTGTCTAGTAGAGTGTAGGTAGTGGATGGTAGAGTGTAGGTAGTGGATGGTAGAGTGTAGGCAGTGGATGGTAGAGTGTAGGTAGTGGATGGTAGAGTGTAGGTAGTGGATGGTAGAGTGTAGGTAGTGGATGGTAGAGTGTAGGTAGTGGATGGTAGAGTGTAGGTAGTGTCTAGTAGAGTGTAGGTAGTGTCTAGTAGAGTGTAGGTAGTGGATGGTAGAGTGTAGGTAGTGTCTAGTAGAGTGTAGGTAGTGGATGGTAGAGTGTAGGTAGTGTCTAGTAGAGTGTAGGTAGTGGATGGTAGAGTGTAGGTAGTGTCTAGTAGAGTGTAGGTAGTGTCTAGTAGAGTGTAGGTAGTGGATGGTAGAGTGTAGGTAGTGTCTAGTAGAGTGTAGGTAGTGGATGGTAGAGTGTAGGTAGTGTCTAGTAGAGTGTAGGTAGTGGATGGTAGAGTGTAGGTAGTGTCTAGTAGAGTGTAGGTAGTGGATGGTAGAGTGTAGGTAGTGGATGGTAGAGTGTAGGTAGTGGATGGTAGAGTGTAGGTAGTGGATGGTAGAGTGTAGGTCGTGTAATGATGACATCATTGCTCTCTCTCCTTTTCAGTCGTCCTTTATCTATGACATCATAACCAACTACGTTATTTGGTTCTGCAGATGCCAGTGGAAGGTGTTTAAGTTGTGCAGTGAAACGTGGCTGTAGTGTTCCTTAGTAAATCATCTCACACCGTCTGCCCCCCCCCCCCCCCCGCTCCCAAAACGATCAACCAATGGGTGGTTAACGAAGCGCCAAAATTTAGACCACGAATGAAGACGATCATTACTCAAACTTACATTTGTGGTTTATCCCCTCTCTCTCTCTCCAACCCTCACACCTCCTCTTCAAATATGTTGGCGTCTGTGAATTTGGATCAGTGTCTGTATCAATTTGATGGATCGCTCCGTCAACAGTTTACTTAATCCTCTCTGTCCATATGACCTTTTGTTATGTTAGACCATCGATGTTATCAGAGGACATCAGATGTACAGACTGATCGTTTACAATATCAACATCAGACTTAAAAACATCAGCCTAACACAGGTGTCCTTTTTAATCCCCACGAGGATTGCAGTGACGCGTTAAATCCCTGAGCCCTTAGCTAACGACGCGGCCCTGTTTTGTCTCTTGGTTCTAGTCGCAGCGCCGCGTCACGTTTCACCTGCCAGACGGTTCTCAGGAGAGCTGCAGTGACAGTGGGCTGGGGGACCACGAGCCCACGCTCCTCTCATGCCCTCTCCCTCTGGTGCAGGGCCAGGCGCAGGAAGACTTCTACCAACAGGCCTCCCCGGACAAGAGGACCGAAGCCGACGGGAACTCTGACCCCAACTCTGGTGAGTGAGTCACCTGGTTTCCTGGTCTGCTGGTTTGCTCTCATCCTCTTCTCCCTTCTTCTGTTCACCTCTGACCCCAACTGTCTGTTGGTCTAGTCTACTCTCCTTCTCGTCACCTCTGACCCCAACAGTCTGTTGGTCTAGTCTACTTCTCTCCTTCTGTTCACCTCTGACCCCAACTGTCTGTTGGTCTAGTCTACTCTCCTTCTCTCCTTCTGTTCACCTCTGACCCCAACTGTCTGTTGGTCTAGTCTACTCTCCTTCTCTCCTTCTGTTCACCTCTGACCCCAACTGTCTGTTGGTCTAGTCTACTCTCCTTCTCTCCTTCTGTTCACCTCTGACCCCAACTGTCTGTTGGTCTAGTCTACTCTCCTTCTCTCCTTCTGTTCACCTCTGACCCCAACTGTCTGTTGGTCTGGTCTACTCTCCTTCTCTTCACCTCTGACCCCAACAGTCTGTTGGTCTACTCTACTCTCTTTCTTCTCTCTCCTCTTCATCTTCTCTTTCTTCTCTCTCCTCTTCATCTTCTCCTTCTTCTTCTCTCTCCTCTTGATCTTCTCCTTCTTCTTCTCTCTCCTCTTGATCTTCTCCTCCTGCCCTCTCCTCTTCTTCTCTGACAGGAAGGGGAGCATCTGTGCAAAGAGACATTTTATTACATTTCATACATTTCCTTTGTCTTAAAACTTTAGCACCTGTGTTCCAACCGGAAGATGTAAGACCACATCAATCCCCAGAAACTATTTAACCAGAAAAAATGTAATCCTAAAGGAGGAGCGAATAGAGGATGTTTAGAGTGTCCCAGTTTGGGAAATGTGTGAAAATAACCTTCTTAATGAAATGTAAATTAATGTAGTGTCATTTGATCTCTTTAAAAGCGTGTTCGTGAGAACTTTTTTATTTTGCACTAATTTATTGCTCAGTGTTAATGTACTGTCCTCCAACCTGCTTCCTGTTAGATGTTCCCAGGTGTACAGCGGAGTTCCCCGTAGTCTGTACTGTCCTCCAACCTGCTTCCTGTTAGATGTTCCCAGGTGTACAGCGGAGGTCCCCGTAGTCTACTCACCTATTTGTGAAGCTCATTGGATTTATTTAGAGATGATTTCCCAGTTGGAGACCCGGCGGCACGACGTAGACCTGAAATGTTTAACTTTTCAACTAGAAGTATTTCTAGTGGGATTGTTCCACGACCCACTTATCCCCTTTTATCATTAAGAGGTGAGGAGAGAGGAGGAGAAAGAGCTTAGCCCCGAGGTCGGTACTAAACTGACTGTTAGGGGTGGAGGAGTACCGCAGTACATCACCCAGAGGTCGGTACTAAACTGACTGTTAGGGGTGAAGGAGTACCGCAGTACATCACCCCGAGGTCGGTACTAAACTGACTGTTAGGGGTGGAGGAGTACCGCAGTACATCACCCAGAGGTTGGTACTAAACTGACTGTTAGGGGTGAAGGAGTACCGCAGTACATCACCCAGAGGTTGGTACTAAACTGACTGTTAGGGGTGAAGGAGTACCGCAGTACATCACCCAGAGGTCGGTACTAAACTGACTGTTAGGGGTGAAGGAGTACCGCAGTACATCACCCAGAGGTTGGTACTAAACTGACTGTTAGGGGTGAAGGAGTACCGCAGTACATCACCCAGAGGTCGGTACTAAACTGACTGTTAGGGGTGAAGGAGTACCGCAGTACATCACCCAGAGGTCGGTACTAAACTGACTGTTAGGGGTGGAGGAGTACCGCAGTACATCACCCAGAGGTCGGTACTAAACTGACTGTTAGGGGTGAAGGAGTACCGCAGTACATCACCCAGAGGTCAGTACTAAACTGACTGTTAGGGGTGGACTAGTACCGCAGTACATCACCCAGAGGTCGGTACTAAACTGACTGTTAGGGGTGGAGGAGTACCGCAGTACATCACCCAGAGGTCAGTACTAAACTGACTGTTAGGGGTGGACTAGTACCGCAGTACATCACCCAGAGGTCAGTACTAAACTGACTGTTAGGGGTGAAGGAGTACCGCAGTACATCACCCAGAGGTCAGTACTAAACTGACTGTTAGGGGTGAAGGAGTACCGCAGTACATCACCCAGAGGTCGGTACTAAACTGACTGTTAGGGGTGAAGGAGTACCGCAGTACATCACCCAGAGGTCAGTACTAAACTGACTGTTAGGGGTGAAGGAGTACCGCAGTACATCACCCAGAGGTCAGTACTAAACTGACTGTTAGGGGTGAAGGAGTACCACAGTACATCACCCAGAGGTCGGTACTAAACTGACTGTTAGGGGTGAAGGAGTACCGCAGTACATCACCCAGAGGTCGGTACTAAACTGACTGTTAGGGGTGAAGGAGTACCGCAGTACATCACCCAGAGGTCAGTACTAAACTGACTGTTAGGGGTGGAGGAGTACCGCAGTACATCACCCAGAGGTCGGTACTAAACTGACTGTTAGGGGTGGAGGAGTACCGCAGTACATCACCCAGAGGTCGGTACTAAACTGACTGTTAGGGGTGGAGGAGTACCGCAGTACATCACCCAGAGGTCGGTACTAAACTGACTGTTAGGGGTGAAGGAGTACCGCAGTACATCACCCAGAGGTCAGTACTAAACTGACTGTTAGGGGTGAAGGAGTACCGCAGTACATCACCCAGAGGTCGGTACTAAACTGACTGTTAGGGGTGAAGGAGTACCGCAGTACATCACCCAGAGGTCGGTACTAAACTGACTGTTAGGGGTGAAGGAGTACCGCAGTACATCACCCAGAGGTCAGTACTAAACTGACTGTTAGGGGTGGAGGAGTACCGCAGTACATCACCCAGAGGTCGGTACTAAACTGACTGTTAGGGGTGGAGGAGTACCGCAGTACATCACCCAGAGGTCGGTACTAAACTGACTGTTAGGGGTGAAGGAGTACCGCAGTACATCACCCAGAGGTCAGTACTAAACTGACTGTTAGGGGTGAAGGAGTACCGCAGTACATCACCCAGAGGTCGGTACTAAACTGACTGTTAGGGGTGAAGGAGTACCGCAGTACATCACCCAGAGGTCGGTACTAAACTGACTGTTAGGGGTGAAGGAGTACCGCAGTACATCACCCAGAGGTCGGACCTGCATAACGTCATGCATAACTCAAGCACATTCAGTAAACAGCAAGGCTGTGATATATATGGTTTTTCACCCCAAAAAATCTGTTTGAGAAATGTAAGACCAAAAGTAAAATTTTTGGTGAAGCGTCTGTAACCTGGTCGACACCTTCATCCTGTAAATATGATGCTAGACTCAACTGCATTTTGTATTCTGCTATCGTGAAGGCGGTTCGTTGGTGGTCAGTACTCAGACCTGTAATCAACAACACTTTAATTGAAGCTTTTTTTTGTGTCGACTTTGTGCTAATTGTCCGTCACGATAGAGCTAACATTGTCGCTGCACACTCCAATTAACAACAAACCAATTAAGTTAAGACTTGTAATTAATTAGAGAACACGACCAGAGTCGGCCATATATCCTAGTTTTTTTTTTAATTAAATATTGGACAACAGCACTCGAAAACTGTGGCACAAATGCCACCCTATCTCCTGTATAGTGCACTACATCTGATCAGAGCCCTATGGTGAATTGTAGTCCACCACGTAGGGGAAACAGGGTTTCATTTAGGACAGAGCCTACGACTTGCAACATCTATCACGGGTCAGCAGCAGCAAACTACAAGCCTTTCACGCAGTTGACAAAGTCCTTTTCGTTATTAAGTCCCCCGACGTTCCAGGTAATCACCTTGGGAATGTATATATACATAAATTAGGGGCTATTGATTTCACCCCAACTCTCCTCGCTTTCTACCCAATGGAAACATTAGTTAAACCTGTTACACTTATCAACAAATCCACTTCCTTGTGTGTTTATAATAAAGACTTAAAAAAAAAAAGGTTGAATATTGATTTGATGATCACACCGTTTGTAGCAACATAGAGACACATAGCAGAGGTCTCTCTCCTCTTATGAACGACTGAGACACATAGCAGAGGTCTCTCTCCTCTTATGAACGACTGAGACACATAGCAGAGGTCTCTCTCCTCTTATGAACGACTGAGACACATAGCAGAGGTCTCTCTCCTCTTATGAACGACTGAGACACATAGCAGAGGTCTCTCTCCTCTTATGAACGACTGAGACACATAGCAGAGGTCTCTCTCCTCTTATGAACGACTGAGACACATAGCAGAGGTCTCTCTCCTCTTATGAACGACTGAGACACATAGCAGAGGTCTCTCTCCTTATGAACGACTGAGACACATAGCAGAGGTCTCTCTCCTCTTATGAACGACTGAGACACATAGCAGAGGTCTCTCTCCTCTTATGAACGACTGAGACACATAGCAGAGGTCTCTCTCCTCTTATGAACGACTGAGACACATAGCAGAGGTCTCTCTCCTCTTATGAACGACTGAGACACATAGCAGAGGTCTCTCTCCTCTTATGAACGACTGAGACACATAGCAGAGGTCTCTCTCCTCTTATGAACGACTGAGACACATAGCAGAGGTCTCTCTCCTCTTATGAACGACTGAGACACATAGCAGAGGTCTCTCTCCTCTTATGAACGACTGAGACACATAGCAGAGGTCTCTCTCCTCTTATGAACGACTGAGACACATAGCAGAGGTCTCTCTCCTCTTATGAACGAATGAGACACATAGCAGAGGTCTCTCTCCTCTTATGAACGACTGAGACACATAGCAGAGGTCTCTCTCCTCTTATGAACGACTGAGACACATAGCAGAGGTCTCTCTCCTCTTATGAACGACTGAGACACATAGCAGAGGTCTCTCTCCTCTTATGAACGACTGAGACACATAGCAGAGGTCTCTCTCCTCTTATGAACGACTGAGACACATAGCAGAGGTCTCTCTCCTCTTTGTCACAATATTTTAGTCCAGTCAATTCACCTTTTGATGTTTGAAGTATTTGTGATTTCCTACATATTGATCTGCCTTTATTTCCTACTGCTGTGGTATTACAGATGTTTGGTCCCTCTTAGGGATCTGGAGATGAAAAATAAATAAATAGCATATAGCTGAGAGAGAGAGAGAGAGACAGAGAGAGAGAGAGAGAGAGAGAGATACAGACCTATCAACTGATATACTGAGAGAGAGAGAGAGAGAGAGAGAGAGAGAGAGAGAGAGAGAGAGAGAGAGAGAGAGAGAGAGAGAGAGAGAATCTTAATTATATTCTTAATTAACTTTTATAAGTGTAATGTTAGTGTTCATTTTTTATTGTTTATTTCACTTTTGTTTATTATCTATTTCACTTGCTTTGGCAATTTAAACATGTTTCCCATGCCAATAAAGCCCTTAAAAAGAATTCGAGAGGGGGGAGAGAGAGTTGGAGAGACGGAGGAAGAGGTGTGAGAGAGAGAGAGAGGGAGAGAGAGAGGCGTGAGAGAGAGTTGGAGAGACGGAGAGAGAGGCGAGGTGTTTGAAGGCACTGCATTCAGCTTCAAGACGTGATAACTCAATTTTCTACATATTTTTCTACCTTTATTTCCTACTGCTGTGGATTTACAGATGTTTGGTCCTTCTTAGGGATCTGGTGATGAAAAATAAATAAATATATCTGAGATAGAGAGCGTCACTTTGTTAATTATCTATTTCATTTGCTATGGCAATTTAAAAATATGTTTTCCATGCAAATAAAGCTCTTAAATTGAATTGAGAGGGGAGACAGAGAGGGGAGATAGACAGTCGAGAGAGAGAGAGAGTGGGGGGAGAGAGAGAGAGGCGAGAGAGAGAAAGAGAGGTGTGAGAGAGACAGAGAGAAATAGGGGAGAGAGTGACAGAGAGAAAGAGGAGAGAGAGTGACAGAGAGAAAGAGGAGAGAGTGACAGAGAGAAAGAGAGAGAGTGACAGAGAGAAAGAGAGAGAGAGAGTGAGAGCCTAACTTCCTAACCTCAGTTGGCAGCTTGGCTCCTGAAAGACTCTGAGAGACCCATATTGGGGGAAATTGTAGACAGCAGAACACATAGAAACCAGCAGAGAAGGTCCATTTAAATGCATCCAATCAAATAAGCTGTTTTCATGACTGCATTAACATTAAGTGCTTGGCTTTTCTGGTGTTGTCGTCTTTTAAACCAAAAACAATGACAAGACATCGTATCAAACCGTGTTATTAACGGACCACCAGATTAAATAGAAACATTTAATCATATTCAACATGCTATGACAACACAGTATTTCTGTCAGCTGCTGATTGGTTCATTGTAATGTATGTAATATATTGAACCCAGAGAGGGGTCGTTGAGGTAAATGATGGTGTGTATGTATTATATAGAACCCAGAGAGGGGTCGTTGAGGTAAATGATGGTGTGTATGTATTATATAGAACCCAGAGAGGGGTCGTTGAGGTAAATGATGGTGTGTATGTATTATATAGAACCCAGAGAGGGGTCGTTGAGGTAAATGATGGTGTGTATGTATTATATAGAACCCAGAGAGGGGTCGTAGAGGTAAATGATGGTGTGTATGTATTATATAGAACCCAGAGAGGGGTCGTTGAGGTAAACGATGGTGTGTATGTATTATATAGAACCCAGAGAGGGGTCGTTGAGGTAAATGATGGTGTGTATGTATTATATAGAACCCAGAGAGGGGTCGTTGAGGTAAATGATGGTGTGTATGTATTATATAGAACCCAGAGAGGGGTCGTTGAGGTAAATGATGGTGTGTATGTATTATATAGAACCCAGAGAGGGGTCGTTGAGGTAAATGATGGTGTGTATGTATTATATAGAACCCAGAGAGGGGTCGTTGAGGTAAATGATGGTGTGTATGTATTATATAGAACCCAGAGAGGGGTCGTTGAGGTAAATGATGGTGTGTATGTATTATATAGAACCCAGAGAGGGGTCGTTGAGGTAAATGATGGTGTGTATGTATTATATAGAACCCAGAGAGGGGTCGTTGAGGTAAATGATGGTGTGTATGTATTATATAGAACCCAGAGAGGGGTCGTTGAGGTAAATGATGGTGTGTATGTATTATATAGAACCCAGAGAGGGGTCGTTGAGGTAAATGATGGTGTGTATGTATTATATAGAACCCAGAGAGGGGTCGTTGAGGTAAATGATGGTGTGTATGTATTATATAGAACCCAGAGAGGGGTCGTTGAGGTAAATGATGGTGTGTATGTATTATATAGAACCCAGAGAGGGGTCGTTGAGGTAAATGATGGTGTGTATGTATTATATAGAACACAGAGAGGGGTCGTTGAGGTAAATGATGGTGTGTATGTATTATATAGAACCCAGAGAGGGGTCGTTGAGGTAAATGATGGTGTGTATGTATTATATAGAACCCAGAGAGGGGTCGTTGAGGTAAATGATGGTGTGTATGTATTATATAGAACCCAGAGAGGGGTCGTTGAGGTAAATGATGGTGTGTATGTATTATATAGAACTCAGGGAGGGGTCGTTGGTGTAAATGATGGTGTGTATGTATTATATAGAACCCAGAGAGGGGTCTTTGAGGTACATGATGGTGTGTATGTATTATATAGAACCCAGAGAGGGGTCGTAGAGGTAAATGATGGTGTGTATGTATTATATAGAACCCAGAGAGGGGTCTTTGAGGTAAATGATGGTGTGTATGTATTATATAGAACCCAGAGAGGGGTCTTTGAGGTAAATGATGGTGTGTATGTATTATACTGAACCCAGAGAGGGGTCTTTGAGGTAAATGATGGTGTGTATGTATTATATAGAACCCAGAGAGGGGTCGTTGAGGTAAATGATGGCGTGTATGTATTATATAGAACCCAGAGAGGGGTCGTTGAGGTAAATGATGGTGTGTATGTATTATATAGAACCCAGAGAGGGGTCGTTGAGGTAAATGATGGTGTGTGTGTATTATATAGAACCCAGAGAGGGGTCGTTGAGGTAAATGATGGTGTGTATGTATTATATAGAACCCAGAGAGGGGTCGTTGAGGTAAATGATGGTGTGTATGTATTATATTGAACTCAGAGAGGGGTCGTAGAGGTAAATGATGGTTTATATGTATTATATAGAACCCAGAGAGGGGTCGTTGAGGTAAATGATGGTGTGTATGTATTATATAGAACCCAGAGAGGGGTCGTTGAGGTAAATGATGGTGTGTATGTATTATATTGAACTCAGAGAGGGGTCGTAGAGGTAAATGATGGTTTATATGTATTATATAGAACCCAGAGAGGGGTCGTTGGGGTAAATGATGGTGTGTATGTATTATATAGAACCCAGAGAGGGGTCGTTGAGGTAAATGATGGTGTGTATGTATTATACAGAACCCAGAGAGGGGTCGTTGAGGTAAATGATGGTGTGCATGTATTATATAGAACCCAGAGAGGGGTCGTTGAGGTAAATGATGGTGTGTATGTATTATATAGAACCCAGAGAGGGGTCGTTGAGGTAAATGATGGTGTGTATGTAATATATAGAACCCAGAGAGGGGTCGTTGAGGTAAATGATGGTGTGTATGTATTATATAGAACCCAGAGAGGGGTCGTTGAGGTAAATGATGGTGTGTATGTATTATATAGAACCCAGAGAGGGGTCGTTGAGGTAAATGATGGTGTGTATGTATTATATTGAACCCAGAGAGGGGTCGTTGAGGTAAATGATGGTGTGTATGTATTATATAGAACCCAGAGAGGGGTCGTTGAGGTAAATGATGGTGTGTATGTATTATATAGAACCCAGAGAGGGGTCGTAGAGGTAAATGATGGTGTGTATGTATTATATAGAACCCAGAGAGGGGTCGTTGAGGTAAATGATGGTGTGTATGTATTATATAGAACCCAGAGAGGGGTCGTTGAGGTAAATGATGGTGTGTATGTATTATATAGAACCCAGAGAGGGGTCGTTGAGGTAAATGATGGTGTGTATGTATTATATAGAACCCAGAGAGGGGTCGTTGAGGTAAATGATGGTGTGTATGTATTATATAGAACCCAGAGAGGGGTCGTTGAGGTAAATGATGGTGTGTATGTATTATATAGAACCCAGAGAGGGGTCGTTGAGGTAAATGATGGTGTGTATGTATTATATAGAACCCAGAGAGGGGTCGTTGAGGTAAATGATGGTGTGTATGTATTATATAGAACCCAGAGAGGGGTCGTTGAGGTAAATGATGGTGTGTATGTATTATATAGAACCCAGAGAGGGGTCGTTGAGGTAAATGATGGTGTGTATGTATTATATAAAACCCAGAGAGGGGTCGTTGAGGTAAATGATGGTGTGTATGTATTATATAGAACCCAGAGAGGGGTCGTTGAGGTAAATGATGGTGTGTATGTATTATATAGAACCCAGAGAGGGGTCGTTGAGGTAAATGATGGTGTGTATGTATTATATAGAACCCAGAGAGGGGTCGTTGAGGTAAATGATGGTGTGTATGTATTATATAGAACCCAGAGAGGGGTCGTTGAGGTAAATGATGGTGTGTATGTATTATATAGAACACAGAGAGGGGTCGTTGAGGTAAATGATGGTGTGTATGTATTATATAGAACCCAGAGAGGGGTCGTTGAGGTAAATGATGGTGTGTATGTATTATATAGAACCCAGAGAGGGGTCGTTGAGGTAAATGATGGTGTGTATGTATTATATAGAACCCAGAGAGGGGTCGTTGAGGTAAATGATGGTGTGTATGTATTATACTGAACCCAGAGAGGGGTCGTTGAGGTAAATGATGGTGTGTATGTATTATATAGAACTCAGAGAGGGGTCGTTGGTGTAAATGATGGTGTGTATGTATTATATAGAACCCAGAGAGGGGTCTTTGAGGTACATGATGGTGTGTATGTATTATATAGAACCCAGAGAGGGGTCGTAGAGGTAAATGATGGTGTGTATGTATTATATAGAACCCAGAGAGGGGTCTTTGAGGTAAATGATGGTGTGTATGTATTATATAGAACCCAGAGAGGGGTCTTTGAGGTAAATGATGGTGTGTATGTATTATACTGAACCCAGAGAGGGGTCTTTGAGGTAAATGATGGTGTGTATGTATTATATAGAACCCAGAGAGGGGTCGTTGAGGTAAATGATGGTGTGTATGTATTATATAGAACCCAGAGAGGGGTCGTTGAGGTAAATGATGGTGTGTATGTATTATATAGAACCCAGAGAGGGGTCGTTGAGGTAAATGATGGTGTGTATGTATTATATTGAACTCAGAGAGGGGTCGTAGAGGTAAATGATGGTTTATTTGTATTATATAGAACCCAGATAGGGGTCGTTGAGGTAAATGATGGTGTGTATGTATTATATAGAACCCAGAGAGGGGTCGTTGAGGTAAATGATGGTGTGTATGTATTATATTGAACTCAGAGAGGGGTCGTAGAGGTAAATGATGGTTTATATGTATTATATAGAACCCAGAGAGGGGTCGTTGGGGTAAATGATGGTGTGTATGTATTATATAGAACCCAGAGAGGGGTCGTTGAGGTAAATGATGGTGTGTATGTATTATACAGAACCCAGAGAGGGGTCGTTGAGGTAAATGATGGTGTGCATGTATTATATAGAACCCAGAGAGGGGTCGTTGAGGTAAATGATGGTGTGTATGTATTATATAGAACCCAGAGAGGGGTCGTTGAGGTAAATGATGGTGTGTATGTAATATATAGAACCCAGAGAGGGGTCGTTGAGGTAAATGATGGTGTGTATGTATTATATAGAACCCAGAGAGGGGTCGTTGAGGTAAATGATGGTGTGTATGTATTATATAGAACCCAGAGAGGGGTCGTTGAGGTAAATGATGGTGTGTATGTATTATATTGAACCCAGAGAGGGGTCGTTGAGGTAAATGATGGTGTGTATGTATTATATAGAACCCAGAGAGGGGTCGTTGAGGTAAATGATGGTGTGTATGTATTATATAGAACCCAGAGAGGGGTCGTAGAGGTAAATGATGGTGTGTATGTATTATATAGAACCCAGAGAGGGGTCGTTGAGGTAAATGATGGTGTGTATGTATTATATAGAACCCAGAGAGGGGTTGTTGAGGTAAATGATGGTGTGTATGTATTATATAGAACCCAGAGAGGGGTCGTTGAGGTAAATGATGGTGTGTATGTATTATATAGAACCCAGAGAGGGGTCGTTGAGGTAAATGATGGTGTGTATGTATTATATAGAACCCAGAGAGGGGTCGTTGAGGTAAATGATGTTTGGGTGATTGATAACTCCTTAACCTGCAGTTCAGCTGAAGGACCTTCTTCAATGGATGGTTATAAACAGGCTCTGTGTTTAGTGTGTGTGTGTGTGTGTGTGTGTGTGTGTGTGTGTGTGTGTGTGTGTGTGTGTGTGTGTGTGTGTGTGTGTGTGTGTGTGTGTGTGTGTGTGTGTGTGTGTGTGTGTGTGTGTGTGTGTGTGTGTGTGTGTGTGTGTGTGTGTGTGTGTGTGTTGAGATAATAATCTGGCTATCATTAGTGTGTAATTTGCCAAACTGTCTTTGCAGTTTCAGCAAAGAGCTTGGAAATAATTACAGGCAATAATCCACTAGTTGCTATGCAACAAATACTCATTTCACAACAATGTAAATTGTGTTCAGAATAAATTCAAGATATAAGCAGGGCTAATTTAATATTTACATTCATTTGATTCATGTGCAGCGATTTACAGACATGTTGTCCAGGCCTGGAAGCTGTTAGCTATGGATATCCATTTGTAAACCTTTCATTGGTAAGATCAATTAGATCGTTACATTCAATAGAGAGCTACTGCTGTGTTGTAGAAGTCTACAGATAGATGTACCTACTGCTGTGTTGTTGAAGTCTACAGATAGATGTACCTACTGCTGTGTTGTTGGAGTCTACAGATAGATGTACCTACTGCTGTGTTGTTGAAGTCTACAGATAGATGTACCTACTGCTGTGTTGTGGATGTCTCCTACAGATAGATGTACCTACTGCTGTGTTGTGGAAGTCTTCTACAGATAGATGTACCTACTGCTGTGTTGTAGAAGTCTACAGATAGATGTACCTACTGCTGTGTTGTGGAAGTCTTCTACAGATAGATGTACCTACTGCTGTGTTGTTGAAGTCTTCTACATATTGATGTACCTACTGTTGTGTTGTGGAAGTCTACAGATAGATGTACCTACTGCTGTGTTGTAGAAGTCTACAGATAGATGTACCTACCGCTGTGTTGAAGAAGTCTACAGAGAGATGTACCTACTGCTGTGTTGTGGATGTCTTCTACAGATAGATGTACCTACTGCTGTGTTGTAGACGTCTTCTACAGATAGATGTACCTACTGCTGTGTTGTTGACGTCTTCTACAGATA
This sequence comes from Salvelinus alpinus, assembly GCF_045679555.1. Taxonomy (NCBI): domain Eukaryota; kingdom Metazoa; phylum Chordata; class Actinopteri; order Salmoniformes; family Salmonidae; genus Salvelinus; species Salvelinus alpinus. Next base: position 79,132,000 of record NC_092095.1, on the reverse strand, counting down.
GATGTACCTACTGCTGTGTTGTAGACGTCTTCTACAGATAGATGTACCTACTGCTGTGTTGTTGAAGTCTACAGATAGATGTACCTACTGCTGTGTTGAGGAAGTCTACAGATAGATGTACCTACTGCTGTGTTGTAGAAGTCTACAGATAGATGTACCTACTGCTGTGTTGAGGAAGTCTACAGATAGATGTACCTACCGCTGTGTTGTTGAAGTCTACAGATAGATGTACCTACTGCTGTGTTGAGGAAGTCTACAGATAGATGTACCTACCGCTGTGTTGAAGAAGTCTACAGATAGATGTACCTACTGCTGTGTTGTAGAAGTCTACAGATAGATGTACCTACCGCTGTGTTGTTGAAGTCTACAGATAGATGTACCTACTGCTGTGTTGAGGAAGTCTACAGATAGATGTACCTACTGCTGTGTTGTAGAAGTCTACAGATAGATGTACCTACTGCTGTGTTGTTGAACTCTTCTACAGATAGATGTACCTACTGCTGTGTTGTAGAAGTCTACAGATAGATGTACCTACTGCTGTGTTGTTGAAGTCTTCTACAGATAGATGTACCTACTGCTGTGTTGTTGAAGTCTACATATAGATGTACCTACTGCTGTGTTGTTGAAGTCTTCTACAGATAGATGTACCTACTGCTGTGTTGTTGAAGTCTACAGATAGATGTACCTACTGCTGTGTTGTTGATGTCTACAGATAGATGTACCTACTGCTGTGTTGTTGAAGTCTACAGATAGATGTACCTACTGCTGTGTTGTTGAAGTCCACAGATAGATGTACCTACTGCTGTGTTGTAGAAGTCTACAGATAGATATACCTACTGCTGTGTTGTTGAAGTCTTCTACAGATAGATGTACCTACTGCTGTGTTGTAGAAGTCTACAGATAGATGTACCTACTGCTGTGTTGTAGAAGTCTACAGATAGATGTACCTACTGCTGTGTTGTAGAAGTCTACAGATAGATGTACCTACTGCTGTGTTGTAGAAGTCTTCTACAGATAGATGTACCTACTGCTGTGTTGTTGATGTCTACAGATAGATGTACCTACTGCTGTGTTGAGGAAGTTTACAGATATATGTACCTACTGCTGTGTTGTTGAAGTCTACAGATAGATGTACCTACTGCTGTGTTGTTGATGTCTACAGATAGATGTACCTACTGCTGTGTTGAGGAAGTTTACAGATATATGTACCTACTGCTGTGTTGTTGAAGTTTACAGATAGATGTACCTACTGCTGTGTTGTAGAAGTTTACAGATAGATGTACCTACTGCAGATAATATTAAATGATTTCCATTCACCAACAGCACAACACATTGCGATAGAGAACCCAAGCTTAGTTCAAAGGTTTTCCAGAAACAACACATTTGTAAAGACTGACTTAAAGATTGAGGTTGAATGTGGCGTAGGGCCTCATCGTTTCTATCCTCAGGAAACCAGAGGGTGGTGGAAGAGGGCAGACATCTTTTGAAGTGTGTTTTGGCTCCGTTTGACTATTAAAGTCAAGTACAAACATAACCATTATGAATTGTTTCCCAGAATGCAGAGGCGATAGCGTGCTCTCTACTCTCCTTGGCAGATAGGAAGGATATATATCGATTGGATTTAAAGAAACTACTTGCTCACCGTGAAACTTTGTTTATAAGACATTTTTTTAGGATAAGAAACATAAGTTAAGGACCGAAATAATTTATGAGAGTTACTCTTGGTTATGTTCAGAGTAAAAACATGTCCAACTGGACTTCCCATCACCATCTCCTACCGTTCATCACTGTGCGTTTCTGCTTCCTGTACAGCACATCATTTCCTGGGTAGAGGTTTGTTTGTGGTTTAGGACCGATCACTGTAACCACCGTGATTTAATCACCGCAGTTTGCAGCCGGAGAACATTGGATGGCAGGGCTGGCTGTCCCCGTCTCTGTGGTCGAGGATAATAAAGTTAACAGGGACTGTGTCCTAAATTATACCATATTCCCTATGTAGTGCACTACTTTTTACCAGGTTCAATGGGGGCAATAGGGTTCTAATACAAAGTAGTGCACTATACAGGGAATAGGGTTCTATAGGGCCCTGGTGAGCAGAGAGAGAAGGAGAGAAGAGAGAGGAGAGAGGAGAGACAAGTGGAGAGAGGAGAGGAGAGACGAGTGGAGAGAGGAGAGAGGAGATAAGTGGAGAGAGAAGGAGAGAGGAGATGAGCGGAGAGAGAAGGAGAGAGGAGCGAGGAGAGACGAGAGACGAGTGGAGAGAGAAGGAGAGAGGAGATGAGCAGAGAGAGAAGGAGAGAGGAGATAAGGAGATGAGTGGAGAGAGAAGATGTGAACTAAGTGACAGACTTGACTGATGAGAACAGAGAGAATGAAAAGAGGAGGAAAATGAGTGTGGGATGAAGAGGAAGGGAGCGGTTTAAATAGTAAACCCTCCTGTTGTTCTCCTAAAATGGCTTTAGAGGCATTGATTGATTTATTGATTGATTGGTGACATCATCAAAAGTAAGAGGCTGTTCCAGACGGAGACAACGTAACATACATCAAAAAAATGAGTTGTGGATAAAATAATATTTTTATCAGGATAACACAGCATTTCTCCCTCCTTGTTTAGTTGCTGTTGTGTTCTTTTCCTGCAGCCAGCACTTTACCTGGTGGTTCAGAATTACCCAGAGTGCACTCTGCCTGTGTGAGAAATTACCCACAGCCTGCATTCAGAGAGGCAGATAGTCAGATGATTAAAATTCATGTGCTTTCGATCTTGATTAAAAGACGATGCAAGCGACCAGGAAGTCAAACAAGACGACGACAGGGGGAAGTGACAGGAAGTCCTTCTGAATTCCTGAGTCTAGTGAAGTCTCTCCAGAAGAAATGATGCACACCTGTACAGCTGCCAGGTAGTTAAAGCGTTTGAAAAAATAGAACTAGATGAAGAGTTAAATAAATAAAAAATAATGTCACGTCTCTCTCCAGATGAATGAATCAGTTACATTTATGTCAAATATTATCATTCATTGCCACTTTTGTGTGTCTGTGTGTGTGTCGGTGCGTGTATACGTGTGTGCGTGCCTGTGTATGTGTGTGTGTGTCTCTGTGTCTGTGTGTGTGTTTCTGTGTGTGAGTGTGTGTCTGTATGCGACTGTGTGGGTGTGTGCGTCCGTGCCTGTGTGTGTGTGTCTGTGTGTGTGTCTCTTTGTGTGTGTGTGTGTGTATCTGTGTGCGTGTGTGCGTGCATGCCTGCGTGTGTCTCTGTGTGTGTGAGGGGGATCTGTCATTTTGGTTGTGCGTGGCTGCAAGCCAACAGTATATAGATAGAGGCTGGAAGAGAGGGTGAAAAACCGATGAGAAAGAGAAGGGAGGGAGGGAGGGAGGGAGGGAGGAAGGAAGGAAGGAAGGAAGGAAGGAAGGAAGGAAGGAAGGAAGGAAGGAAGGAAGGAAGGAAGGAAGGAAGGAAGGAAGGAAGGAAGGAAGGAAGGAAGGAAGTGATTGTTGTTCAATGGATGACAAGTCACAGGGGAACACACCTCCATGCAAGAGACAATACATCGTTTGGTCCTGTCTTTACGGTGACAGAACAAACAGTCACGTTGCCCGTCGCTTGGTCCTGTCTTTACAGTGACAGAACAAACAGTTAGAATTTAGGGTTAGGATTAGGATTAGGATTAGGATTAGGATTAGGATTAGGATTAGGGTTAGGGTTAGGAGGATTAGGGTTAGGTTTAGGATTAGGTTTAGAAATATGGTTAAGTTTAGGGTTAGAATTAAGGTTAGGTTTAGAGTTAGGGTTAGAATTAGATTTAGGTTTAGGGTTAGGAATTTTGGTTTAAGGTTAATGTTTAAGGTTCGTGTTTAAGATTAGTGTTTAAGGTTAGGGTTTAAGGTTAGGGTTTAAGGTTTGTGTTTAAGGTTAGTGTTTGAGGTTTGTGTTTAAGGTTCGGGTTTAAGGTTAGTGTTTAAGGTTAGTGTTTGAGGACTAACTGGTGTCTCCAAGTGGACACACCTCTCCAAACTGTGGGTTTCAGTGAGAGGACTAACTGGTGTCTTCAAGTGTCCACACCTCTCCAAACTGTGGGTTTCAGTGAGAGGACTAACTGGTGTCTCCAAGTGGACACACCTCTCCAAACTGTGGGTTTCAGTGAGAGGACTAACTGGTGTCTTCAAGTGTCCACACCTCTCCAAACTGTGGGTTTCAGTGAGAGGACTAACTGGTGTCTCCAAGTGGACACACCTCTCCAAACTGTGGGTTTCAGTGAGAGGACTAACTGGTGTCTTCAAGTGTCCACACCTCTCCAGACTGTGCACAGTTCCAAAGCAATTTAAATTCACTTTTATGACTCAAACCGGAGTCTTCAACTATGAGAGGCTTTTCTGATCTCTCCTCGCTGTTCCGTTGAGGATCTAGAGCACAATGTAGTTGATTTGTTTGGAACACAGCCCTGCTTCCACGCCTTTACACAATTACTGTTTTTGTTTACTCATTCCCCCCAAAAACCGATCCATTATAGATCCCAATCTGGGTCAGGTGGGCATCATGTGAAAGCCTGTTCTATTGCCAACATGACTAGCTAAATGATAAAATATGATCTTACAGTGTTAGGCTTTCAAAAAGGCAATTCAGAGAAACAGATGGTAAGTCTGGTGCACATAGAATGCAGTCATGAACTCCATTATAAATATTCCGCAGCTAATTGTTTTCACAGTATATCAAACCAACACTCATTCTGTTCAGAATAACCCAGGGTATGATGCCATGTCATCTGGTAACTGGACATCACACATAGACTCAATCTGTTCAGAATAACCCAGGGTATGATGCCATGTCATCTGGTAACTGTGTATCAAACCAAGACTCATTCTGTTTAGAATAACCCAGGGTATGACGCCATGTCATCTGGTAACTGTATATCACACACAGACTCATTCTGTTCAGAATAACCCAGGGTATGATGCCATGTCATCTGGTAACTGTATATCACACATAGACTCATTCTGTTCAGAATAACCCAGGGTATGATGCCATGTCATCTGGTAACTGTATATCACACACAGACTCATTCTGTTCAGAATAACCCAGGGTATGATGCCATGTCATCTGGTAACTGTGTATCAAACCAAGACTCATTCTGTTCAGAATAACCCAGGGTATGATGCCATGTCATCTGGTAACTGTACATCACACACAGACTCATTCTGTTCAGAATAACCCAGGGTATGATGCCATGTCATCTGGTAACTGTACATCACACACAGACTCATTCTGTTCAGAATAACCCAGGGTATGACGCCATGTCATCTGGTAACTGTATATCACACATAGACTCATTCTATTCAGAATAACCCAGGGTATGATGCCATGTCATCTGGTAACTGTATATCAAACCAAGACTC
>NC_092095.1:79109112-79121612 GCF_045679555.1 Salvelinus alpinus | reverse complement strand
GATGAAAGGAAGTAAAAACCAGGATGCAGTGGGAAAGGAAGAAGTGCTGAAAACGTTTGAATTGAGCAGAAGACTGAAAGTAGATTTCTGTTGAGGAAACAGATTCCCAGTTCCTGTCAAGCCCAAGGCTACGTCCCAACATGGCATCTCATTCCCTTCGACCCTGTTCTAAGGTAGTGGACTATGGACCCTGGTCAAAGGTAGTGCACTATGGGCCCTGGTCAAAGGTAGTGCACTATGGACCCTGGTCAAAGGTAGTGGACTATGGGCCCTGGTCAAAGGTAGTGGACTATGGACCCTGGTCAAAGGTAGTGGACTATGGGCCCTGGTCAAAGGTAGTGGACTATGGACCCTGGTCAAAGGTAGTGGACTATGGGCCCTGGTCAAAGGTAGTGGACTATGGACCCTGGTCAACGGTAGTGGACTATGTAGGGAATAGGGTGCCAGCCCTGGTCAAAGATAGTGCACTATATAGGGAATAGGGTGCTAGCCCTGCTCTAAGGTAGTGCAATATGTAGGCAATCCATGAAATCTGTCTGCCCTGAAAACCCATTGTGACTTAAAGGCCTATTTCACAGCTTTTCAGTGAGGACCAAATTACCAGAAATACCTGCATAATGCAACAAAAAAAAAATTGATTGACAGAAGCAACAATGCTCGCTACCCGGGGACACAGCCGTGGCAATCCTCTGCTCTGAGAAAAGGAGGGAATGAGAACGAGGGCGCGGTTATTCACCAAACACCTTTACGTGTTCAAATGGAGAAATATAATTTACAATTCACCAGCCGTGGATTTAAATGTCACTCGTTATGTCTGAGAACGGGCTGATTGACAGTTGATATTCAGAATGAAGCCGTCGTTTGGCAGAGGTCTTCTTCTCCTCGTCACCGTGCCAACGCTCCAGGCTTCAGGCGGTCCGCCGTGGTCTGAATGGAACTGTGTACCCCCTCCTCCCTCCCATACCTAGGCTTCTCCTCTCCTCTCCTCTCCTCTCCTCTCCTCTCCTCTCCTCTCCTCTCCTCTCCTCTCCTCTCCTCTCCTCTCCTCTCCTCTCCTCTCCTCTCCTCTCCTCTCCTCTCCTCTCCTCTCCTCCCATCAGCTTAACTACACCCAGTACAGTATCACAGTGAGGTATAAAGCCTTGGAAAATGATTCAAAGTGAAAAAAATTGCTTGGGTAAAGATGTTATATTTGATGTGGGAAACAAACCAAAGAAGCAAACAAGCCCAAAATCCTTCCTTCCTGTGCAGCTTTCTTAATTATGCAGAGACAGCAGAGCACAAGCTGGAGAGGACTGGCTATATCACAAATCACATGGATACAAGATGTAGAGGACTGGCTATATATGGATACACATCCCCAAACACTCTCTCTCTCAAACACCTCTCTCTCTCCCTCTGTGTCCCTCCTTCTCTCTCTCTCTCTCCTCCGTCCTCTCCCCTCACTCCCCCTCTCTCTACCCTCTCCCCTCCGTCCTCTCCCCTCACTCCCCCTCTCTCTCCCCTCTCCCCTCCGTTCTCCCCCTCTCTCTCCCCTCTCCCCTCCGTTCTCCCCCTCTCTCTCCCCTCTCCCCTCCGTTCTCCCCCTCTCTCTCCCCTCTCCCCTCCGTTCTCCCCCTCTCTCTCCCCTCTCCCCTCCGTTTTCCCCCTCTCTCTCCCCTCTCTCTTAAACTGGGTGGTGGGTCCTCAGATAACTCACCACAGCCTGCTGGTTAAACTGGGTAGTGGTCCTCAGATAACTCACCACAGCCTGCTGGTTAAACTAGGTGGGGGGTCCTCAGATAACTCACCACAGTCTGCTGGTTAAACTGGGTGGGGGGTCCTCAGATAACTCACCACAGCCTGCTGGTTAAACTGGGTGGGGGGTCCTCAGATAACTCACCACAGCCTGCTGGTTAAACTGGGTGGGGGGTCCTCAGATAACTCACCACAGCCTGCTGGTTAAACTGGGTGGTGGGTCTCAGATAACTCACCACAGTCTGCTGGTTAAACTGGGTGGTGGTCCTCAGATAACTCACCACAGTCTGCTGGTTAAACTGGGTGGTGGGTCTCAGATAACTCACCACAGCCTGCTGGTTAAACTGGGTGGTGGGTCTCAGATAACTCACCACAGCCTGCTGGTTAAACTGGGTGGTGGGTCCTCAGATAACTCACCACAGCCTGCTGGTTAAACTGGGTGGTGGGTCTCAGATAACTCACCACAGCCTGCTGGTTAAACTGGGTGGTGGGTCCTCAGATAACTCACCACAGCCTGCTGGTTAAACTGGGTGGTGGGTCCTCAGATAACTCACCACAGCCTGCTGGTTAAACTGGGTAGTGGGTCCTCAGATAACTCAACACAGCCTGCTGGTTAAACTGGGTATTGGGTCTCAGATAACTCACCACAGCCTGCTGGTTAAACTGGGTGGTGGGTCCCCAGATAACTCAACACAGCCTGCTGGTTAAACTGGGTATTGGTCCTCAGATAACTCACCACAGCCTGCTGGTTAAACTGGGTGGTGGGTCCTCAGATAACTCAACACAGCCTGCTGGTTAAACTGGGTGGGGGTCCTCAGATAACTCACCACAGCCTGCTGGTTAAACTGGGTGGGGGGTGTCAGATAACTCACCACAGCCTGCTGGTTAAACTGGGTGGGGGGTCCTCAGATAACTCACCACAGCCTGCTGGTTAAACTGGGTGGGGGGTGTCAGATAACTCACCACAGCCTGCTGGTTAAACTGGGTGGGGTTCCTCAGATAACTCACCACAGCCTGCTGGTTAAACTGGGTGGGGGGGTCCTCAGATAACTCACCACAGCCTGCTGGTTAAACTGGGTGGGGGGGTCCTCAGATAACTCACCACAGCCTGCTGGTTAAACTGGGTGGGGGGTCCTCAGATAACTCACCACAGCCTGCTGGTTAAACTGGGTGGGGGGTGTCAGATAACTCACCACAGCCTGCTGGTTAAACTGGGTGGGTGGGTCCTCAGATAACTCACCACAGCCTGCTGGTTAAACTGGGTGGGGGTCCTCAGATAACTCACCACAGCCTGCTGGTTAAACTGGGTGGGGGTCCTCAGATAACTCACCACAGCCTGCTGGTTAAACTGGGTGGGGGGTGTCAGATAACTCACCACAGTCTGCTGGTTAAACTGGGTGGGGGGTGTCAGATAACTCACCACAGCCTGCTGGTTAAACTGGGTGGGGGTCCTCAGATAACTCAACACAGCCTGCTGGTTAAACTGGGTGGGGGTCCTCAGATAACTCAACACAGCCTGCTGGTTAAACTGGGTGGGGGTGTCAGATAACTCACCACAGCCTGCTGGTTAAACTGGGTGGGGGTCCTCAGATAACTCACCACAGCCTGCTGGTTAAACTGGGTGGGGGTCCTCAGATAACTCACCACAGTCTGCTGGTTAAACTGGGTGGGGGTGTCAGATAACTCACCACAGCCTGCTGGTTAAACTGGGTGGGGGGTGTCAGATAACTCACCACAGTCTGCTGGTTAAACTGGGTGGGGGTGTCTCTCTCCAGTCTATCAGTTCAGTCTGTGTCCCATATGGCACCCTATTCCCTATATGCATATACCCAAGCTCTCCCTCTATCACTCTCTCCCTGTCTCGGTCTCACTCTCTCATTTGGGACACTTCCCAGCTCCCGTTCTACTCATCCAAGATGTTGCTGCTGTTCTTTAGGACCCAGGGGTACTGAACAATGAGATTAGACCTCCTGGGCCACCGTACCTCCTTCCCACTGCCCTCCTCAGCCCTCCTCAGCCCCCCTCAGCCCTCCTCAGCCCCCCTCAGCCCTCCTCAGCCCTCCTCAGCCCTCCTCAGCCCTCCTCAGCCCCCCCTACCCCCCTGGCACTACCGGCTAATCCCCAAAGCCACCCAGAGATCACTGAGCAGCTTGCAGAGCCCATTTGTTGCTTACTGCTGTGGAATGCTGCTGCTTGGTGAGAGAGAGAGAGACTCAGACACTCAGTGATTCCATTTTAATCTATCTCCCCTGCAACAACGTTGACATTTTGCATGGCAGACAGTTTAAACTGAATAAAATAGGATTTATCATGACGAGAATAAACTTTTTTTTTTACAAATAGGTTTGTCAGCAAAGAGATGTTTTTGCATGGATGGGATCGTGTGCTATTACCTCTGAATAATACAATATTGAGTTGACTTCTTTCCCTTTCAGATATTTACATTCAATCCTTTGGTAGCTTTATTAATTGCATAAAGTTAATTGTTAACCTAACATAGCTGAATGAAAATAGGTATTTCTCCAGCTCTGTGTCATTTATGATTTCTCCGTAGCTTCTCAATGGCTGTTCAAGGTCCTCTCTGGAATAGACTGATAACATCCAGATAGCACCTCTATTGCATTACGATGTCAGTGAATATACAGCTATTCAAACAGGAGTAACTCAGCATTACGATGCAGTGGGTATGGGAATGTTTGTGTGGGAGGTGTTAGATTCTCTTACAAAACATATTATAAATTGACCTTCTTTACCACCTACAATGAAGAAGAAAGAAAGAAAGAGAGAGAGAGACAGATAAACAGAGAGAGACACAGAGACAGAGACAGACAGAGAGAGAGACAGCGAGAGAGAGACAGAGAGAGAGAGGCAGAGAGAGACCGAGAGAGAGAGAGAGAGAGAGGGGCAGAGAGAGAGAGAGAGAGAGGCAGAGAGAGAGGCAGAGAGAGGGAGAGAGAGAGAGAGAGAGAGAGAGAGAGAGAGAGAGAGAGAGAGAGAGAGAGAGAGAGAGAGAGAGAGAGAGAGAGAGAGAGAGAGAGAGAGAGAGAGAGAGAGAGAGAGAGAGAGACAGAGAGAGAGACAGAGAGAGAGACAGAGACAGAGACAGAGAGAGAGAGAGAGACAGAGACAGAGACAGAGACAGAGAGAGAGAGAGAGAGAGAGAGAGAGAGAGAGAGAGAGAGAGAGAGAGAGAGGCAGAGAGAGAGGCAGAGAGAGAGGCAGAGAGAGAGGCAGAGAGAGAGGCAGAGAGAGAGAGAGAGAGAGAGAGAGAGAGAGAGAGAGAGAGAGAGAGAGAGAGAGAGAGAGACAGAGAGAGAGACAGAGAGAGAGACAGAGACAGAGACAGAGACAGAGAGAGAGAGAGAGAGAGAGAGAGAGAGAGAGAGAGAGGAAGAGAGAGAGGGAGAGAGAGAGAGAGAGAGAGAGAGAGAGAGAGAGAGAGAGAGAGAGAGAGAGAGAGAGAGAGAGAGAGAGAGAGAGAGAGAGAGAGAGAGAGAGAGAGAGGCAGAGTGAGAGGCAGAGTGAGAGGCAGAGGCAGAGGCAGAGACAGAGAGGGAGAGAGGGAGAGAGAGGGAGAGGGAGGGAGAGGGAGAGAGAGGGAGAGAGAGGGAGAGGGAGAGAGAGGGAGAGGGAGACAGAGAACAATAACTAGAAGGAGAAGGATCAGATAGCAGGAGAAGAGAGAGATACCTCAATAGAAGAAGCGCATATTAAAGCCAGTTATAGTAAAGTGTATTTATCACCAATGAGACTTATTCTGAGTAAATGAAGATACATTAAAGTGGCAGCTAATACATGTGACTTATCTTCCTCTCCCAGGCCTCAACGTTAAAGCCTAGCTGCTCTTTACCTTGGCCTAGCCTTGCCCACCCACGCATGCTCGCCCGCCTTTCTGCCTGCCTGCCTGCCCGCCCGCCTGCCTGGGATGAGTGCTGTTTGCCAAAAGACTTAGGCTACGTTCCAAATCACGCCCTATTACCTTTACAGTGCACTACTTTTCAACCAGGGCCAATAGGGAATAGGGAGCCAATGGCATTTCAGATATAGAAACATTAGAACCCCAGACACATCATTTCAGTTCTATTCAGTTGTCTGTTGTGTTGTGCTTTTGGAATGTTGTATTGAAGCTAGATTGTAAACAGGTTCTGTAATAGATTGTTCAGGGATCTTTTGGAATGAAGCTGGATTGATACAGGTTCTGTAATAGATTGTTCAGGGATCATTTAGAATGAAGCTGGATTGAAACAAGTTATGTAATAGATTGTTCAGGGATCATTTGGATTGAAGCTGGATTGAAGCAGGTTATTTAATAGATTGTTCAGGGATCATTTGGAATGAAGCTGGATTGAAACAGGTTCTGTAATATATTGTTCAGGGATCATTTGGATTGAAGCTGGATTGAAACAGGTTCTGTAATAGATTGTTCAGGGATCATTTGGAATGAAACTGGATTGAAACAGGTTCTGTAATAGATTGTTCAGGGATCATGGTGCCTCTGCTTTCTAGATCTGCATCTCAAATGACACTACATTAGACCAGGGTCCACATGGTTCTGATCTCAAATGACACTACATTAGACCAGGGTCCACAGGGTTCTGGTCTCAAATGACACTACATTAGACCAGGGTCCAGAGGGTTCTGGTCTCAAATGACACTACATTAGACCAGGGTCCACAGGGTTCTGATCTCAAATGACACTACATTAGACCAGGGTCCACAGGGTTCTGGTCTCAAATGACACTACATTAGACCAGGGTCCACAGGGTTCTGGTCTCAAATGACACTACATTAGACCAGGGTCCACAGGGTTCTGATCTCAAATGACACTACATTTGACCAGAGTCCAGAGGTTTCTGGTCTCAAATGACATTACATTTGACCAGCGTCTACAGGGTTCTGGTCCCATGTCCTATACTCGACAGGGAATACAGGGTTCTGGTCCGATGTCCTACACTCGACAGGGAATACAGGGCCAGTTGAGACACACTATAGATGAACTAAACGTCGTTGAGTTGAAATGGAGTTCAAATGTTGGACACATCTGTAAAGTCAAAATGGAGGCATTTTCTAAGAGATTACGATGGGCTTCATGTGAAGATATGTTGAGACCCTCAGCCCAGTTTCCAGTCATACTGCCTATAGGATTCATGTGGAGATATGTTGAGACCCTCAGCCCAGTTTCCAGTCATACTGCCTATAGGATTCATGGGAAGATATGTTGAGACCCTCAGCCCAGTTTCCAGTCATACTGCCTATAGGATTAATGTGGAGATATGTTGAGACCCTCAGCCCAGTTTCCAGTCATACTGCCTATAGGATTCATGTGAAGATATGTTGATACCCTCAGCCCAGTTTCCAGTCATACTGCCTATAGGATTCATGTGGAGATATGTTGAGACCCTCAGCCCAGTTTCCAGTCATACTGCCTATAGGATTCATGTGAAGATATGTTGAGACCCTCAGCCCAGTTTCCAGTCATACTGCCTATAGGATTCATGTGGAGATATGTTGAGACCCTCAGCCCAGTCTCCAGTCATACTGCCTATAGGATCCATGTGAAGATATGTTGATACCCTCAGCCCAGTTTCCAGTCATACTGCCTATAGGATTCATGTGGAGATATGTTGAGACCCTCAGCCCAGTTTCCAGTCATACTGCCTATAGGATTCATGTGAAGATATGTTGATACCCTCAGCCCAGTTTCCAGTCATACTGCCTATAGGATTCATGTGGAGATATGTTGAGACCCTCAGCCCAGTTTCCAGTCATTCTGCCTATAGGATTCATGTGGTAATATGTTGAGACCCTCAGCCCAGTTTCCAGTCATTCTGCCTATAGGATTCATGTGGAGATATGTTGAGACCCTCAGCCCAGTTTCCAGTCATTCTGCCTGTAGTGCAGAGACAGTGAAGGAAAGTATTAAAGGTCCACTGCTGTCAAAAACAGTTTTTTTCCTGTGTTTTATATATTTTTTTCCACACTCTGTTGCAAAATACTCTGAAATTGTAAGAAATTATAAAAATGCCTTTTCAATGTAAAATGCTGAAATTCCTGCGTGTTTTGGTTGGATGGAGTCCTGGTGACATCCCCATGCTGTAAATGAGTTAATAGACCAATAAGATTGAGAGTTCCTAACCTCTCTGCCAATAACAGCTAGTGTTCAGCTACAACCCCCGCCCCCCTCCCCACTCAGACCACTCCCAGAGAGCCCTAACTAAAAAAAAATACTATTTTCTAAGAAGCTATTTTGGGTTTCTTTTTTAAAAAACATTTTAATTGAAAACAATCACAATAAGTTTGTTTTAAAATTTTACCCAGAAATGATTTGATAATGAGATTTAAACAGCTGCATTGGACCTTTAAGCATTTCAGCGTTGTGTCCCCAATGGGCCCTAGTCAAAAGTAGTACACTGGCTGGAATAGAATTCCATTTGGGACACAGGCCAAAGTGTCTTTATCTAGTGGGAGGTGGTCATTTCATTTGAACTCAGTGAGGATATTGGGAGACACGTCGTAATGAGACATAGGAAGGACAACTGCTGGTCACAGCCCACTCAGTATTCCACAGTTGGTCTGGCATCCATCACTCTTAGCTGACAGCTCTAGGGTGCACAGACACTGGCTGGTGTGTAGGAGGAGGGTGTGTGGCAGGTGTCTGTCTGTCTGTCTGTGTGTGTGTGTGTGTGTGTGTGTGTGTGTGTGTGTGTGTGTGTGTGTGTGTGTGTGTGTGTGTGTGTGGCAGGTAAGAGAGCGAGAGGATGACAGGGGAGTTAGAGATGGAGAGTGGGAGGGAGTGGGGGAGAGAGAGAGATAGAGAGAGGGGGAGGTGAGAAATGGAGAATGGGAGGGAGAGGGGGAGAGAGAGAGACGGAGAGAGCGAGAGGGGGAGAGAGAGAGAGAGAGCAAGAGAGAGGGAGAGAGAGAGACAGAGAGACAGAGAGAGAGAGAGAGAGAGAGAGAGAGAGAGAGAGAGAGAGAGAGAGAGAGAGAGAGAGAGAGAGAGAGAGAGAGAGACAGAGAGAGAGAGAGAGAGAGAGACAGAGAGAGAGAGACAGAGAGAGAGAGAGAGAGAGAGAGAGAGAGAGAGAGAGAGAGAGAGAGAGACAGAGAGAGAGAGAGAGAGAGAGACAGAGAGAGAGAGACAGAGAGAGAGAGAGAGAGAGAGAGAGAGAGAGAGAGAGAGAGAGAGAGAGAGAGAGAGAGAGAGAGAGAGAGAGAGAGACAGAGAGAGAGAGACAGAGAGAGAGAGAGAGAGAGAGAGAGAGAGAGAGAGAGAGAGAGAGAGAGAGAGAGAGAGAGAGAGAGAGAGAGAGAGAGAGAGAGAGACAGAGAGAGAGAGAGAGAGAGAGAGAGACAGAGACACACAAACATATTAAAGGCTTAATACTGGATAGCACACATGTGCACACACACACACACACACACACACACACACACACACACACACACACACACACACACACACACACACACACACACACACACACACACACACACACACACACACACACACACACACACACACACACACACACACACACACACACACACACACACACACACACACACACGGAGAGAGACAATCTAACACACACACTTCAGGCTTAACACAGTCTTGTCCTGCTCCACAAAGGATGCTCTGCTTAGCAGAACAATGGCGGGTTCTCATCAGATTGATAATGTTGTGGGAGACGGAGAATTAGGCAGCGAGACGTCTATTATCTCTCATTTCTACCAGAGCCTTTTGAGCAATGTTGTTCCTGTTTCCATGGATCTGATGTGTGATCAGGGAGACGGGGTGAGACGGGACTGTGATCAGGGAGACGGGGTGAGACGGGACTGTGATCAGGGAGACGGGGTGAGACGGGACTGTGATCAGGGAGACGGGGTGAGACGGGACTGTGATCAGGGAGACGGGGTGAGACGGGACTGTGATCAGGGAGACGGGGTGAGACGGGACTGTGATCAGGAAGACGGGGTGAGACGGGACTGTGATCAGGGAGACGGGGTGAGACGAGACTGTGATCAGGGAGACGGGGTGAGACGGGACTGTGATCAGGGAGACGGGGTGAGACGGGACTGTGATCAGGGAGACGGGGTGAGACGGGACGGTGATCAGGGAGACGGGGTGAGACGGGACTGTGATCAGGGAGACGGGGTGAGACGGGACTGTGATCAGGGAGACGGGGTGAGACAGGACTGTGATCAGGGAGACGGGGTGAGACGGGACTGTGATCAGGGAGACGGGGTGAGACAGGACTGTGATCAGGGAGACGGGGTGAGACGGGACTGTGATCAGGGAGACGGGGTGAGACGGGACGGTGATCAGGGAGACGGGGTGAGACGGGACTGTGATCAGGGAGACGGAGTGAGACGGGACTGTGATCAGGGAGACGGGGTGAGACAGGACTGTGATCAGGGAGACGGGGTGAGACGGGACGGTGATCAGGGAGACGGAGTGAGACGGGACGGTGATCAGGGAGACGGGGTGAGACGGGACTGTGATCAGGGAGACGGGGTGAGACGGGACTGTGATCAGGGAGACGGGGTGAGACGGGACGGTGATCAGGGAGACGGGGTGAGACGAGACTGTGATCAGGGAGACGGGGTGAGACGGGACTGTGATCAGGGAGACGGGGTGAGACAGGACTGTGATCAGGGAGACGGGGTGAGACGGGACTGTAGTGGCCGGTGACAGTCGGTGGTAAAGCTTTTGTTAGAAACGTTGGATAACTGTAATCAGTTCTATCAGAGAACATTGGTTTACTGTAATCAGTTCTATCAGAGAACATTGATTTACTGTAATCAGTTCTATCAGAGAACATTGGTTTACTGTAATCAGTTCTATCAGAGAACATTGGTTTACTGTAATCAGTTCTATCAGAGAACATTGATTTACTGTAATCAGTTCTATCAGAGAACATTGGTTTACTGTAATCAGTTCTATCAGAGAACATTGGTTTACTGTAATCAGTTCTATCAGAGAACATTGGTTTACTGTAATCAGTTCTATCAGAGAACATTGGTTTACTGTAATCAGTTCTATCAGAGAACATTGGTTTACTGTAATCAGTTCTATCAGAGAACATTGATTTACTGTAATCAGTTCTATCAGAGAACATTGGTTTACTGTAATCAGTTATGTCAGAACATTGATTTACTGTAATCAGTTCTATCAGAGAACATTGGTTTACTGTAATCAGTTCTATCAGAGAACATTGATTTACTGTAATCAGTTCTGTCAGAGAACATTGGTTTACTGTAATCAGTTCTATCAGAGAACATTGGTTTACTGTAATCAGTTCTATCAGAGAACATTGATTTACTGTAATCAGTTCTGTCAGAGAACATTGGTTTACTGTAATCAGTTCTGTCAGAGAACATTGGTTTACTGTAATCAGTTCTGTCAGAGAACATTGGTTTACTGTAATCAGTTCTATCAGAGAACATTGAATTACTGTAATCAGTTCTATCATAACATTGATTTACTGTAATCAGTTCTATCAGAGAACATTGGTTTACTGTAATCAGTTATGTCAGAACATTGATTTACTGTAATCAGTTCTATCAGAGCACATTGGTTTACTGTAATCAGTTCTATCAGAGAACATTTATTTACTGTAATCAGTTCTGTCAGAGAACATTGATTTACTGTAATCAGTTCTATCAGAGAACATTGGTTTACTGTAATCAGTTCAATCAGAGAACATTGGTTTACTGTAATCAGTTCTGTCAGAGAACATTGGTTAATGCACTACTCTTGACCAGAGTCATTTTTAAAAGTAGTGCACCACATAGTGAATAGGGTTCTATAGGGCTCTGGTCTAAAGTAGTGCACTATATAGGGAATAGGATGCCATTTGGGACGAAGGCTGAAACGTGAACATCTGAATCCTAGGAAGCCTGGCGCTGAGTCAAACATGACATCTGAGAAATGTGCTCTCCTTGAAGATGGGAGACTTATATCAAAAACCTTTAATTTGACACATTGCGTAAAAAAAGAACACGAGTCCAAATCTGAAATCCACCAACCAAACGACCTTCAACACCCCCCCCCCCCCCCCCCCACTCCTCAACCATACCCCTTCAACCCCCCCTCCTCCCCCCCCCGTCGACATGAACAAGAAGAGTCTTTAGTTAGCTGGTTGTAAAAGGTCTTCTACCATTTGAAGTTCTGCTGTATCATTCTAGAACACATTACAGATTCTGATCAGCTCCTTCCAATCCTTTAATACGGAGATAAAGCCACCGATTGGTGGAGAAGTTTCTCACACATCATCCCTTTTCTCCCTGGTGGGTTAATTAATATGTATATTTGTCCACCGCCTCAAACTCTGCCTTTAGGCATTTATGAAATGATCATGAGTTTAGAGCTGGGGCTTTCTGTTGGCACCGTTGTCTAGTGCTACTGTGTCTAAGTAGAGGGAGAGTTTGAGGGTCAAATGGAACCCTATTCCCCATGTAGAGCACTTATTTTACCAGAGCCTTATGGGATTCACTACGGGCCCTGGTAAAAAGTAGGGTACTATATAGGCAACAGGGTGCTATTATGGGACAAAGAGTTGCTGTGTGCATGCACTGTGACCTAGCATTGTCTCGTTAGCCTAATAAAACCAATCGCAAAGACAAGGAGATTTAACCCCAACCAGCAAAACAAGCAGGAAAACAACCAGATACTAAAGAACCAATCCCATAGATAAACCCCAACCAGCAAAACAAGCAGAGAAACAACCAGATACTAAAGAACCAACCCCATAGATAAA